>NW_024540899.1:0-14993 GCF_016647625.1 Suillus subalutaceus
TTGCAACTTGCAGCATCGCTGAATGCAACAGTAAGCTCGTTCAATACCCTGTTTGTGCATACTGACCACTGCTGCTTTCAGATGCTCTTATCTATCCTGGACTTGGATTTGGTTCCATGCTGTCGCAATCCAGGCAAATGACTGACGGGATGATCATCGCAGGCGCACAACGTCTTGCTGCTCTCTCTCCTGCACTCAAAGACCCAGACAGCGGCTTGTTACCTGACTTCCAAGATGCTCCGGCAGCCAATCTTGAGGTTGCAATAGCAGTAGCAAACAGGCATTTGACGAGGGTATCCAAGGAGTTAGCTGGAGCAGAGAGGAGGTGAGAACCAAGGCAGAAGGCAAGCAGTGGAAGCCGGTGTATGGCAGGTATGAGTATGATGAGCAGGGTGCGAAGTAGTCATGGTCTATTTCCAGAAACAAAATGTCTAATTGAATTTCCGCTGCAAAGACGTCCAGTGCCTTCGATGTGGGATATCTGCGTGGCCCATCGCGATGTTGTTATGCATTTCTTCATCGATATAAAGCCAGCTGCTGATTCTGCTCGAGGTTGGTACATAAGTGAACCGCACCATAGCAAAAGTGATACTTATAAGCGCACATGAATATTGCATCACCACAGTACCTTGTCATACAACGACCACTTGAGCAGAGAAGCTAGTACTTAACTAGCGCGCAATTCAGACACTCGACTATCACGTCAACGAACGGGACGGACGGTCATTTCCAATTTTCTGGTATATACACTACATCTATCATAAATTGTGTCTTCTCCATGTTATACATATGCTAGATCAGTGGAATGTCGAAGTCCTTGGCAACAGGCTGCACGTAACCACGGCTGGATACTTGCGAAGTCGTCAGATTAACGCATTAATTAACAAGCTGAGAGTATGCACGAAATTGATCATATGCCAATATGCATGAATACTATGCGCTGGTCTAAGGGCATGTCCTTATCGCAAGCCAACGACTGGACCGCTCGTGCAAGCGCTCGCGCAGCTCGTTTGGAATTCATTGTGCCATCCCCGCACAAGTTTTTGTAGAATGCCGCGACTAAGCGCTGCACAGTACTATCGTTGACATTCCATAATGTCCCAACGACGCTGTTAACCCCAGCAAATTGCAGGCCAGCCGCTAGGTGTATCACTTCGTCGGGCGTACTGAAGTCACCAACTGCGGTTTCACAGGCAGAAAGGAATGCAAATTGATGCCGAGAGAGATCCATTTGGGTGATATCAAGGAGTGAAAGGGGGTGGTCGCGCATAAGAAAGGCCGACTTGAAGGGTTCGTCATATTTTTGTGTCCCGTGACACGCAAAATGGAGCCAAGTATTATCTTGCAATGCACGCAGCGCCCTCCGTTTCTTCATCATGCATCAATGCTCGTTATCTTGGTGAAGGAAACAGTTGGGGGAGGGGGCAAAAGACTCTGCACCAATTCCAGCTCAGGCTCCACACCATCCAAAGTGGATGAATGACCGGCGGGGAGATTCTGACCAATGGCAGCGAAGGACACCGACGGTGACCTGTCGTGACTTCTGTGAGCCTTCATCAATGCGGTAAGCGATGGCGTGTATGAAGAGATATATTGCTGCGAAAGGGACTCTCCATTTGCCCTGTATTCGCCAGCAGCGTGCAAACGGCAAGAAATTGAAGAGACGTCGGGCACCACCATATTCAGGAACCTTGTTGTGCAAATCTGCCCAGATTTTCGACCACCGGGCGGACGACATTGTCCCACAACTTCCTCAATACTTTTATCAGTGCTGATTGGTTCCTTTTAGGACCGGCCTCTTTATTAATTGCCTCCTGGACTGCGACCACCAACTTAATGAGTTTCAACCAGTTGATAGGAAGTTGAATGCTAGTCGGAGGTTTGCTTGTGCGGGATAATAATGGCATCGCAGGACGACTTGCTTGCGATGAGCACGATGATAGGCCCCATCACGAGCCCGCATCTTGAAGATCGGAGAATAAGGGGGGAAGGAGGAAGCGAGAGAAACTGTCACGAATTCCAAATACAAACCATTATTCTTTCTTAAACACTCCGTAAGACACCCGTTAAGAGCCTGTCATTAGCGCTCAGTCAGCGTCTATACCTATAACCTTTACAACCCTAACCCGAACTTCCTCTTTCCATTAGCGCCCACTACTTCTATCTCCGACGTTTCCTGATTTTGACTTCCTTACTCAGCGTTAGTCACGTGACTCCAGAACCTTCGAGAACCCTTGCACAGCCATCACACTTTCCATGACATCATAGTGTAGTTATATTTAGAACATCGTAGCGATTCCCTTTCCTATTTAATGATGGGCTAGTTAGTTCAGATTCAGATTCAGTCTCTCCGCTTCAATATATGTATTAGGTAGCTCGTTGTAGTCAGTAGTTCTTCAGTTCAAACCTCTTTTGTATTAGCTTACTGCTAGCAATCCTAAGACGTCCCTGCTCATTATTACTCCTTTCTTGTTGTGATACCTAGTTTGAGTCCTAGTCTCCTGCCCCTACGTTATATTCGTTAAAAGGGTTGTGACAGAAACTTTCGATCTTCCGGATGTCTTCTACAGTTCTATTCCAGTCCTTCACTAAATGTCTGTACCCTGGTTTCTTCTGCTTCTACATCGACCCTTGGGTTTGCTTCTGATAGTTTGCAGGAGGTTTATTGAGGAGGGAGCTGAGGTCTCTGAATTTCTTCATCAGGGCCGCTGCGTGATCGCCGCGTGTTCTGGAAGCTGTCAAGAGGCGTGCGGAGTCGTGTCATCTGGGTCCAGATGATAGTCCTGCCTTGTTCCAACAACTCAAACGGCGCGACACACATCACCACGACCAAGAGCACACGATGCAGCATCCATGGCAAGGGTACTTGGGAAGTCCTTCATGATATTGTGACGAGACGATGCTGAAGCTGTCGTGGTCATGTGAGTGTCCAGAAGTTGCATGGAAGTTGCATGAGCCTCCAGTTCAGTATCATGTAAATATTGACGAGCATAATTAACCCAGCGCAGACTAGCTTGCAGGCGAGCCACCAAACCTGCAGAGACAACATTACTGCTGCCTTGAAATGGATGGCATGGCAGCATTCAGACTGTCGGAGTCTTTGCCCGCGCCGGTGCTGTCAAGCCCTGAACGATGGAACGATAGATAGATGATAGCGAGTGAAACATGGACATTTACTTGGAAAGGATCATGTTGTGTCAACAGAGTCAATGCACAGTGTAGGTTCTCTCGTGACTCGTCGAGGTCTTCTCTATCACCTCGGCAGTCAAAGCGAGTGGAGAGTTGATGTGCAAGGTTGCTTAATGACCCGGACCGATATGTGTGACCAACCGGGCACAAAGCCAGCGCTTCTCTCTGAAGTGCGATAGCCTGGTTCAAGTCTTTGTCGTTGCCTCGGTGCTCAAAGCGGGTGGAGAGTTGATTCGAAAGGGTATTCAATGCCTTGAACTGATCTGTGTGACCGACTGGGCGCAAAGCTAGCGCTTCCCTATAAAGTGTGGTAGCCTGATCCAAGTCTTTGTCGGTGCCCTCGGTGCTCAAGGCGAGTGAAGAGTCGATTCCCAAGGTTGGTTAATAACCAGGACCGATCTGTGGACCAACCGGGCACAAAGCTAGCGCTTCTCTCTGAAGTGCGATAGCCTGATCCAAGTTGTCGTCGTTGCCTCGGTGGTAAAAGCGGGTGGAGAGCCGATTCGCAAGGGAATTTAATGACTTGGACCGATCTGTGTGACTGATCAGATGCAAAGCCAGAGCTTCTCTGTGAAGTGCGATAGCATGATCCAAGTCTTCGTCGTTGCCTCAGTGGTCAAAGCGAGTGGAGAGTTGATTCGCAAGGTTATTTAATGACCCGGACCGATCTGCGTGACCGACTAGGTGCAAAGCCAGCGATTCCCTCTGAAGTGCGATAGCCTGATCCAAATCTTCGTCGTTGCCCTCGGTGCTCAAAGCGGATGCAGAGATGACTGGCAAGGTTACCTAATGACGACGACCGATCTGTGTGACCGACCGGGCGCAAAGCCAGCGCTTCTCTGTGAAGTGCGATAGCCTGATCCAAGTCTTCGTTGTTGCCACGGTGCTCAAAGCGGGTGAAGAGTTGAATCACAAGGTTATTTAATGACAACGGCCATTTTGTGTGACCGACCGGCCACAAAGCTAATGCTTCCCTGGCAAGTGCAATAGCCTGATCCAAGTCTTCGTCGTTGCCTCGGTGGTCAAAGCAGGTGAAGAGTTGAGCCACAAGGTTATTTAATGACCTGGACCAATCTGTGTGACCGACCGGACGCAAAGCCAGCACTTCCCTTTGAAGTGCAATAGGCCTGATCCAAATCGTCGTCATTGCCTCGGTGCTGAAAGCGAGTGGAGAGTTGATTTGCGAGGTTATGTAATGACTTGGACCGATTTGTGTGACCGATCGGGCGCAAAACCAGTGCTTCACTGTCAAGCGTGATAGCCTGATCCAGGTCTTCGTCGTTGCCCTCGGTGCTGAAAATGGGTGGAGAGTTGATTTGCAAGGTTACTTAATGACAACGACCGATCTGTGTGACCGACCGGGTGCAAAACCAGCGCTTCCCTGTCAAGTGTGATAGCCTGATCCAAGTCTTCGTCGTTGCCTCGGTGCTCAAAGCGGGTGAAGAGTTGAACCGCAAGGTTACTTAATGACTTGGACCGATCTGTGTGACCCACAGGGCACAAAGCTAGCGCTTCTCTCTGAAGTGCGATAGCCTGATCCAAGTCTTCATCGTTGCCTCAGTGGTAAAAGCGGATGTAGAGTTGATTTGCAAGGTTATTTAATGACCAGGACCGATTTGTGTTACCGACCGGGTGTAAAGCCAGCGTTTTCCCCGTGAAATGCAATAGCCTGGTCCAAGTCTTCGTCACTGCCTCGATGTTTGAAGCGAGTTTCCAGCATTAAACCCAGATTACCCAGCAATTGCCCTCGCAAAGCATGCCCAGTGTTGTAGTATCCCAGTGCATCATAATGAAGGGATATCACTTCTTCTAAGGCATGGGGTTCATCTCTCTGCAAACACCGCTCTGCTAGATGAGCAAGTTGATTCAGCGATAACGGAAGCATGGATGCGGCGGGCCGCTCCTGCCCAAGATCATTTACATCAATGCTTCCAGCAGAATGTAGAGCGGATGTTTTGATTGCAATCAAAAGCTGCTCTGTAAATGTGGCTGTCGGCGTGGCAGACATCGACGACTTCGCTCAGCAACTCTTCAGCCGCATCAGCATCCGTCTGACATCCTCGTTTCACGAAGCGAGAGAGTAGAGCAATGGCAAGATGGAGCTGGGTGACAGTTCGGTCTGGATGATCAGTGGGACGTAAATTAAGGGCATCTTGAAACAGATTGATAGGAATGTCGAGGTCAAGGTATCTTCCGTCTGCTTGGCAACTAACAAACTTTGTGGTAGCTAGATTGAACAGTGCTGCAGAGCGGTAGGGATGGTCCATGGGACAGAGATCCGAGGCACGTTCAAAGTGTTTTATGGATTGGTAGAGATCCCTACTGTTCTGCGTCCTGCGGTATCGTGCGAGAAGACGATGTCCGGAATCCGTCCTTAGTGCTAACGCATCCATATCACGGGATGTAAGCTACAAGTTACAAACCCTGAGCATCAGAATGTCAGACTGCATTGATCACTCACGGTAGTCAGGGGGCAAAGAACTGCAGCATTGTTTTCATCAAAAAGTTGCTGCTCCAGTGTTATGAACAGTGAAGTACACGCGGATACAACCTCCTCCTGCTTGGGCTGAAAGATTATGGCTATGATACTCGTTAACATCTGTTACGCATTATTTGCAATAAACCATACTGACGATGCGATTTTTTGCTGCGATCCAGTAATTCTCCGACTGAGATCTCGAATGTACGGAGGGCTTCTCCATGACAGAGTATGGGACCCAACTCAAATGAGGCATAAACGCTGACCCGAACTTTAGAAGATGTCTTGCGCGGCCTAGAGTCTTTCTCAATACCTGCAAGAAAGACGAGATTAAGGGCAACTTACAGAAGTATGGGCCCATTCCATTCGACGACAGCCTGATTTATGTGTACAGGTTTGTTGCTCGTCTGGCATTCAGCACTGTCAGTCTTTATTACCACATGGAAGCCAGCGGGGATGCATCGGAGGCCAAGAGTGAGATCGGTTTGCGCGAATGGCTTGAGGAAAATCGTCAATACGAGCTGAGCGAAGGTAAATATTACATACCAGTAATGACGACTTGTTGTACTCCCACAATATGTGTCTCTTCCGGGCCCTGGGGTTGTCCTGGGTGGCTTGGCTCCTCACCCAAGGCTTGGAGGGTATCATTGAGCGGGTCTGGCACAGAGTCTGTCAAGAAATGAAACAGCAGAGCAATGACGAAATAAAGTGTTGCCAGAATCGCTTTGGGAAATTATCGATACATGGTGAATGAAGATAGATGACACATACTATGAACAGCAACTTGTAGTATTTCACTGATCACGAGGTTTGTCTGTCCTTGGTCCTGGGGGCGTTCTGGGTGGCTCAGCTCCTCTCCAAAAGGTGGAGGATATTCACCGAAATGACCAGGGACGAAGCTTGACATATGGCTGAGGGATAGATTCAAACTAACACTTGAGAGTAAGATGTGTGCTGGAGGTCATGAAAAGTGCTGTGCCGAATGGACTATAAAGGAGGAAACTACAGCATTCACATGATATCCACACGCTAGCTTGCAGCGCTTATGATAACAGGATAGAAGCAACTCGCAGCTATCCATAACCTCATTTACATAAAATGGGCCATTAATGGGCATAGGCATGCTGCGCCACTGTTGCAGCAACTGCCGCGACCACTGCTGTACATGATGCTCTAGACTGTTAATGGTGACCGGTTGACCAGCCAGCCCCTCTTTAAAGCCTCATGGAGGGTCACTAGTCTAGCGGTGCCCCCAAACGGTGGTAGTGGGCAATGCCCACCAGCAAAGCGTGACGCTTCTATAAGCCAAAAACCCCTATCATGGAAGGAATTTTCAAAACTTGTCACGGTTTCGCGTTTGTCACAAACGTGACTGGACGCGTCTTGGTCCAAGATCAAGCTCGATATTTTTTCCCCGCCAAGATGTCCTTTTCTAATCTTTTTGGGTCCTCCGCTGTCGACATGGACAGTGAAGAGAAAAAATCAGAACACGTCACGAAGAAGATCAAAATCACCGCCAGTAATGGGTGGGAGCACGTCTTTGCAAGAGGTGGAATCAAAACGCGCTTTACAAAAACTACCACCGCAGATGCGACAGAATTCCTCAAGAACTATCGTCCTCGAGCACCAAAACAGAGTCTCGAAATACTTATATCATTACCTTTGGATATCCTATTCGAGGTAAACCAGGTCCCTTGTCATATGATCATTCGAGATAGTAATCATAATCACCGCGCCTAGATCTTTGGGAGGCTGCTTCCACTCGACTTACTTCATCTCGCACGCACTACCAAGTCTCTGCGCGCCATGCTGATGCATCGCTCATCTACCACCGTGTGGATGGCTGCGCGGTCCAATGTGAAGGGAATGCCTGCTTGTGCTGATGACATGTCAGAGCCTGCGCATGCGAGCCTCGCGTTCGACATGCATTGTCACGTAAGTGTTCTAAACATAGCACTCGGATGCATTTGACCCTCTTTACTTAGAATTGTCTCAAACCAAATGTGCGCAATGTCGACTGGAACCTCCGAGTGAGGTACTGCCAAAAATGCTTTAAAGAGCGGTAAGCTACATCTCGTTTGATGATAGTAGACTTACCGACTGGCGCTTCAGCACAGAGGTTATCGATGATAAGTTCAAAAAAAGCATATGGACCAAAATTGCACCATTGCTTGTCATTGAGCATGACGCAGAATCGTTAGTTTTCGGTCCATTCACTGGCGCATGTCCTTACTTGATTTCACTTTCAAGGCAATGACATCCGCTGTCTGATTTCAGACAGGGAATCATTGGTCGACGAGTTGTTAAAGCTCGGGCCAGAAGAAAGATCTGTCTTTCGAGGAACAAAGAGAGATGCAGTGCTCGTTCGCAAGGAGGTATGCCTCCTGTTTTTAAAAGGCTCATTCTTGTTTGTTGAGCGTATGCAGCATGCAATTCTGTGCACAAAATGGACACAGGGCGAACAACAGAGCAGATGGGAGGAGCTCGACCATCTGAGAAGCTTACGCTATGACGCGTAAGTCTTGTGTCCAGTTTATAGCGCTCACTGCTCAACAATTACAGCATCGTGAAGAAGTTGATCGAACTTGGCTGGGAGGAAGATGTCAACAAGCTTCCAGATCAGCATACTGCACGAATCTACAAGCTGACCCATTTTGAAGATCATCCACTTGTCAAGCAGCCAAAGCCCTTGACCGATCGTAGTAAGGCTTTTCATTTGCTTTGAATCGTTCGTGTTCCTTTAACGCTGATTTTGAATAGTCTGGCAAAATATCCAACACAAAATGGTTGAATTCATGAGCCAAATGCGCGAATTCCGCATTCAACAAGAAAGAAAACAGCAGATCAGGGAGCGACAGAGCCTCATCGCAACGATATACAGTGACTGGCAACGGGAGAAAGGGTATCACAAGTATCTCATGCCTACTGCCGCTGATCTTTTTGGGATGCGACAAGTTCGCGATATCGTGGAGTTGCCTGCTCATCTGACCATCACTGTGGAAGATTTTCAGCCCGTTCGCGAGGAGCTATCTGAACTAGTCGACACCTGGAAGCGCTGCGCTATTCATGATTTGCGGCCAGATTTGCTATGGCAGCTTGAAATCCACCCCCCGTACTGGCAAGACCGACTCTTCTATTCGATGCGAGAAACTTGCTGTTGCTGTCTTTACGTGCAGAGTGTGGCTTTGCGAAGACATTCCTGAGCCTAATGACTCGCCTCGGTACATGTACTTCCCGGAGTATCTTCACCATAGGTGCAATCGGATCCGGCGACGATCATGGATGAACTTCACCTTCCCAACACGTTTTCAATGGGCCAAGGATACCCGGGAAGTACTGTGCAACGAAAGTGGTCCATGGACGATCTCGAATTCGACAAGAAGGCCTCCCAAACCGTGAAGAACATCCTTCGTGCATGTGACTTAAACTGGAGAGTGGCAACAGTGTCCGAGCTCGATGATCTGGACCCTAGGCTGGTTGCCTAAAGTGCAGCTATGGCAAACCGCTGTGAGGGAGAGAGACCTATGATAGCCCGTTCGTGGCGAGAATCTGTAGGTTGATCTGTGGGGCCGAAGTAGGACGGCGTTGACGAAATATAACAGGTCAAGCATTGCGCTAAGAAGCATTGGAGTGACTCCACTGTGAAGTGGGAGAAAATTTCGGACGAGGAGGCTAGAAGTCTTCGCCAAGACCAACAGGAAGCCGCCGCGAGTACCACGACCACCTCCGCGCAAAATTTGGCGGTGCACTCATTGCCATGACAAGCCTAAAGAACCGGAGAAATGACTGTGCAGGGAATGACGGATCATTTGGAGGATCAGTAAGTGATTCACCATGTATATGTATCTCTCTTGACTGATATCGACTCTGCGAAGTCATTCGAATAATCCATCGACCAAGTTGTGGGAAAAGACTTCGCTGAAGCTTTGGACGGCCTCCTCTAGCTATTCCTTCTGCAAAACTGAAGCCGAAAGCTGTGGACCCTCCGCCTTTGAAATATCACCCAGTACCACACTGGGAAAGAAGCTTCAGCGATATGTTTTCATGAAGTCGCTATTGCGAACCCAAGTATGCAGATATTGCGATTGAGTTCGGGTAATTGGTTACCCATCCATACTCCAATAAAAGCTTGAATAATTAATTAGCATCACATACCACGTAGTACGTACTAGAGCAGAGCTTGTGGTTATGATTAAATTTAACGAAATGATTACTAAGCACTCCTGTAAGTCCGAGTTCGATGAAGCTCGCACTTTCAAGTCATGGCCATTACAGGCAGCCCCAGTGGACCCGACCTCCATGCAAGATGTTACACCAACATTAGAAGAAATGGGACGCCTCAACCAGAGGGGGATGAAATTGTTTCCGAGACCCTTTATATCCAAAACCTCAATGAGAAGGTGAAGATCGACGGTGAGCATCGAAATATACTACAGCTTGGTCATAACCGATCTCTCTTTTCCATAGTGCTCAAGGCTTCACTAAAAGGCTTGTTCAAGTCGTATGGGGAGGTGCTGGATGTTGTGGCGCACAGCAACCTAAGAATGAGGGGGCAAGCATTCGTCTCATTTGCATCCCCAGAGATCGCACAGAAAGCTATGAAGGAAGTCCGCGGCTTCCCTCTCTACTCCAAACCTATGGTATGTATTTCTAAGTTCCAAGCTTGTTCTCCGCTCACATGATTGTCTCAGCAAATTACGTTTGCGCGGACGCGATCTGATGTTGTCAAACGATTGGATGCTGCCAACCTTGAACAACACACGTCCAAGAGAGCTGAGCAAAAAAGTGGGTTATTCTTGAAAATGTCTGTTACCCGGAGCTAAGAAGAGTTGAATTGTGCAGGGCGTACGCGATATTCGAACCCCTTGAAACAGAAATTCAAGGCTAAGCGGATGGCTGCAGAAAGTTTGTGCTACAGCTTCATATTCACCAGCTGCACACTGAATTACATTCCTTTCAGTTGACGGAGCTGCTGCAGCTCCTGCAGCTAGGCGTCCCAATGTCCAGATGCCAGACGAATATTGCCTCCCAACAAGATCCTTTTCCTTCAAAATCTACCTGAAAGCGTTACCAAGGACCAGCTTATGGCCCTCTTTTCTCAGTATGTAAACCTCCTCCGTGTTGGGGGCCGTTCTTGACTTCCTCAGGTACCCAAACCTCCACGAGGTTCGGCTTATCCCAACAAAAAAGATATCGCGTTCGTGGAATACATGGATGAAGGCAGTGCTGGGATTGCCAAGATGCTCTTCACAACTACAAGCTTGATGGGAGAATAAGATCAAGGTCTGTGGATACGTTTTTCTTTAAGAACTACTTCATTTCGTTTTCAGATCACATTCGCCCGGAAGTGAACTTGCTTCTTGTATTGTCGTGTTTCGGGATACTGTATCATATTTTAATTGACGTTACTTGAGTCAGAACTCTAGAGTGGTCCCCTGTTGTTGACATGACTGCCTCAAGCCCTCTCAAGCCCCCACTTTGCCAAATGATACCAAGACCAAGATTTCGAAGATCAGCCAATGACTCAGCGTGATTTAAAAATTGTACTCCGGTCCCGGGCCGCGCAAGCGAGCCGAGAGCGCTTTGATGGAATCTTTGCTTGTTTTTCCGCCATCATAATATGCAACTGAGTCTCGGACTGCACTCAGACTACCTATCCGCGTTTGGCCAGGAACTTGAAGGAACACCATAGCAAGGCCTAGAAGACGTTCGCGATGCACTCGTGGAGCAGAAGCTTTGCTGATCTTGATAAACCAATACAAGCTTTACGGCACTTCTAAACTTGATCACCTGGATTGTGTACCTTGGGTTGGCAAGGGTTCGGCATCGCGATTGGAATTCATCAAGACCCTGGTTGATCATATTCCTCATTCTAAAGTTCGTTCAACTTTGTTCCAGCTTGAATCACGAATCAAAAATGAACCCGAAGACTGTGGTGAGTACGCTCGCCGCGGGGCAGCATGGGTCAAGATAATCATGGCCTCCTAGGTGTATGAATCATCAGACGACGAGGAATACTCAAACGGCTTGGACGATTTCAAGATGCAAGTAGAAGCTTTAGGTACGCGTTGGCGGCAACCCAGTCGACGCGGATTCAATTGATCGTTGCAACTCTATAGATCACTCCCAGTCTCCAACTCAACCTTTGGCTGAAGTCCTTGGAGAAAAACTGTCCATTTCGCAGGAGACGCCTCGAGCGACTAAGGTGGATACGCATTCACGAAGTCGCTTGTCGCATGACGACGAGGAGATGCGTGAGATCGATGAAGGTACAGTGTCGAGTTTGCTCAAATGAATATATCATTCACCCTCACAGTAGCTCAACGATGTAGGTTATCTCTCCCTAATTCGCACTTTTATTAATCAGTATCATCCAAACCAGTGATAGAATCGGACAGTGATTCTGGGTCAGCACCGTCGACCGAGCAATCTTCGCTGTTCTCGAGTCGCACGACCTCGATATCGTCCGTTGAATCCACGTGCCTGAAGCGTGGACCAGACTGGTCGCCGCCTCCCCCGCCAGCGGTTAAGCGCAAAGTGTCATCTTGCGCACCAGTTGTAAGTCATAAAATGCTCTTCCATCCAAACGTGTTTTCACAATGCTGCAGGTGAATCTGCCACAGTCGGAAAAGGTCGAAAACGCAGATCCCCCGAGTTCGGTGTCGAATTAGATATTGTCAACATCGCCCACTGCGAGAAGGCTCAGATGGTGCTTGATCGACATAAACTTGCGTGGGGAACGATTTTCGAACTGGCACGAGGTGTCACTCGTGGCATGTGGACATTCCAAGACATGACAGAGCATCGTCTACAAAAACTCAAAGGTTCAAACGCTCAATCTGCCTGGAAAGTCGTATCGTCATGGCAGACAAAGTTCCATCTGCGATGGGAGCGCCATCTGAACTTTGGTATTAATCCTATTCGCCTCATAAATTACGAGCTAAACGTAATTGAAAGGCTCGAATACGATCGCGAGCAGCTCGCGATTATCGAAAACGAAGGTCGCGGTCTGGGAACTATGGGACAGGGGAAGGAAAGACCATTGGTACGGAGGGAAGATCCAGCAAGTTGCCCGTGTCGTGAAAGCTGGATCGTCTTTTAAATTCGAACTCGAGAAACCAGAGATTCGGAGATCACATCGGTTCGCTCGGTTCTTGGGGTCTCGTCGCATCCTCCAAGTCCGCGTGCCAGATAACCTTACCTATGATAAACTCGGCTCGGCACTCCGGGAATTCTTAATATCAAGTAAATTCGTGTTATGTGGGCCGCGTCTTCGTACCCTTCCATGCTAAGGAAGGGAGCATGTACCTTTTGAAACGAACGAGAACATAGATCGGCAGACAAACCTTGGCGATGGCGACAGTCACAGACTGACACTCTACCAGTTCGTGAAATGGCACAATCCTCTGAGTTTGAATTCGAAAACAGGTGACTACGTTTCTGTCCGCATTATGCAGCTGACGCGCTCCCCGAGTAGCCCATCAGCAAGTGGTCTACACGATGGGCGCTCGGCCTATCAACATCGGTGCCGACAATTGAATTCCCTCCAGAAAACATATTCTTCATTAGTGACCAACGTAGCATTTCCTCTAATTCCTGAACTATGAGGCACTGACTGCTTAGGTATCGTAGATGCTGTGGATGGGGCAATGGAAAGCCCCCAGCTGAAAAAATCATGACTGATGGGGTGGTTATTCAGCGGTGCGGCCTTGACGGCCATCATGCGAGTGATGAAGTATTCGAGTAGACGACTGCCGTACAAGGACGCATTGCCGGTGCAAAGGGAATGTGGTTTGCACCCAGATCCCGCCCATCAATCGCCGATGGACGCCGAAGATCTGGATACGTGATTACAGAATAAGATCAATCTTGGCTCGCTACACAAGGTCGACAGCGCGCACAGGATTTTCGACCTCCTTGCGCCATCTCGGGTAACCGGGCCAAGTCGTCTGTCGAGTCAGACGCTCGTCAACTTGGCGCATGGCCGTGTTCCCCTGTCTGTTCTGAAGGATCTCATGGCAGATGGGCTTCACGGAAGTCCGTCAGCTGACTGAATGGAGGGGACCAGACAGCATGCTTATGGTCTGGCGAGCTGTGGAGAAGCGGCCGTGTTGTAACATCGAGGCTGCGGCGGCGCATTGCTGGCCAGGCACGAGCGCTTGGTCTTGGCCAACTCCGACCCAACGAAGAGCTCGCTGCCGGAATTGATGATTGTGACGATGTCGCGGTGAGCCCATCGCTGGGTAACTCGGTTAATCGGGGTCGCGATCCTTACAGGGTTCACCGCTGACTCTACATGAGTCGGTCCTCGAACTCCTGCAGGCCGGTTTTCATCCTCTTAAGCTTAACCAACTTTTTTACAAACTTGAGTACGTGGTGACCCAGTCCCGACGACTACATTGAGAAATTCCACATTCCGGTCAAGGAGTCCCTGGAAGCTTATATCATACGGGCAAGTGGCTTTCCGTGGTCATTTTTTAGCTCATCTAGCGGCAGATCCGTATGGGGTCTCGAGGAGGGGGAAATACATTCCGTTCTTCAGAACTCATCACTGACCCTGAAAGCGGTACCCAGATGGATACCGTGACAGGGTCTGTTTTGGTGAGTACTTTAGTTCATTACAATGAACTGTCCTGAGGTGTTGATGGACAGGTGTGGAGGAATCCCACAAGACTGCCCTCCGATGTTCAAAAGGTAAGGAAATCAATACCTCGTCAGATGGCCTTATCAAGCATGGGCCAGGTCACTGCCATCAGCCACCCAAATTGGCTAATTACTTCGATGTCATCGTGTTTCCTGTGAAAGGGGAGCGCTCATTGGCGAGCTACTTGGGTGGAGGAGGTAGGCACCTGTTTCCATCATCATTTTCCGGGCATCGCCTGACGTGTTCATTCTGTAGTATGACGGAGGTCAGTTTGCATCTTGCATTTATAATCTAATAATTGCTTTCAAAGATCGGTCGTGTCGGTCGTTGGTGGCCAAACGTCTTGTCGAGACCTTCAACACCGCACCGTGTTGTACGGCGCCTGCGAGTTTGAGCGACGACTTTGAGAGAGAAGTTGAAACATGTTGAGGATTTTTGACGGACGAGTATCCAGCTCTCTGCAAAGGAGGCTCAAACTGCGTTCCAGAAGGTCCTCCCTCCTTGGACTCGCAGAGACGAAAGTCGGATTATATTCAAAGTTCCATGACCTCGCCGTGTATGAGCGCGGCTATATGCAAGTGTGCGCCACTCGACTGGCAACATGTGAGAATTTCAGTCTATTGCTATGGAACTACATTATGTTATGCGGTGCAGGTTCACTACCTGCCTTGATGCGAGCAA
>NW_024540900.1:0-14978 GCF_016647625.1 Suillus subalutaceus
GGAGCTGTGTTCCCTTGTAGGTCATCCAGGGATCGCAACGTGCTATTCGAAATAGCTTGAGAGCTCATGAATGAAGACCCGAAACAGCGACCGATGATGTCAGATGTCTTGAAGAGGCTGGTGTATTATGAGGTCGATGCCAATACAGGACCAGGTTACTTCAGGTAACGTGCTCCATTCTTGGTGTGTATGCCGCACTGTATGCGAGCATCCATTTAATTATTCCGGGTGGTTTCTCCTCTGTCGCACCACTGGAAGTGCACACATGAGCTCAACCTGCTTGTATACTTGTTTACCCCCAATTCTAGGTAAGAGCAGAAGATTCAACGGACAGCGATGGCCCAAGTATCCTGTATACCAGTTATACCCTTGTGTAGAAATAGGAATGTCAATCATACCACAATAGCAGCCCAATGTACCTATACCTTTGCCCTGTCAGATGCTTTTAGCGCCAAGGTTTCTTCCTAACTCGAGCACGCTGCGCTCTGTGTCCCTGAAGTACATACATGATGCCATCCAAACTCAACCCAAGCTTGTACCAAGCAACAAACATACCATATTGTCATTTCACGGTTGAAGTTCGCAAGGCATTTTGAGGGAGACAACCTGACTCTCAATTTGATGAAAGTTGAAAGGTAGTAATACATGGAAGGGAAGTCTGAGAGAACTTAATGATTGATGTTTAGAACATTTGCAATGTGAGAACAAGGCAAGGCGGTGTGCATTATGATAGAGTCTGCTACGAACTATAGGTCAGGTCAACATCAAAGCCATAGTCCAACATGTGATATGAAGGTCAAATTGTACCTTTGAATGCGAGGGCACTCTGGAATGCAGTGCATGCTATAGTCCAGCCGGCCCTCCAACACGGTAAAACCACACCTTGTAGACGCATCTCACCAAGGCTCAGCCGGAACTGAATCGACAGTCAGAATCTGTGCCCGAGGGGGGCCTTGAAACTTGTACACCAACCATGGTCAGTTATTCCCACGCTTTTTAGCGGCAAAGGTTGAGCTCACAGCGCCCAACAGTCCACTAGATGGCCTCCCCACCCACAGATACCAGATACCAGACACTAGACACTAGATACCAGATACCAAATACCACAACCTCCCCCACGAAATCCACCTAATAAACTAGCTGAAAACCACCCCAGACACAAGTCAAACCAACGAGAACAGAAACAAAACAGGACAATAGACATACACGTAACACACACCGAACACCGAGTTCATAAAACCAAACACCCCAACCACCATTCTGCATAAAAGAAAGAAAACTCACTACATTAAACTACCCTAAGTAACGACAACACCCTCTGACACGTTGGACTGATAACCAACATGTTTCGAAAACTACCCACCATCGCCAAGACTTAATATACCACACCTCATCATCGGAGAACCAACACACACTCAAATCCCCCACCTCGAGCCAAAATAAGAATAAGGAAATGTGTCATCGACGTAAAACAACTCTCTAACCTTTACCGCACATAATAGATCCCTTAAACTGACAACACAAATAAACTCACTCCCACAGGAAACATGATAGCCCCTAGAGCACGGCCCATACACATACAGAAACAACACCTCGTGTCACTGCACGGCCCCATAACAATGGCACCATCTCGAAATTCCAATACCCACGAAAAACACCACCAGCCCCATATAAAAGCACCCAACCGCGAAAAAAATCCCCAACCCTCTCATCAGTGATATGAAAGACCAATCCTCTGTCCAAAGTAGCCAACACCAATGCACGCCCATCCCTGATGGGAATCCACCAGCCGCTTCCCAGACCATACCGCTCCGGCTCACAATATTTCCCCCCAAATGTTTTGGACCGACGAAGGGGACTCAATGGAATCACTGTCCTTACCACCAACCCCCTCCCCCAACCCGAGACCCACCCCACAATCCCCGGCAAAAGGACACTAGCGCACCAGGAAACCAACAAACCCCACTTCTGCTTCCCCCCTGGTTGAAGCAGAAGCAATCAACCCCCATTGTTGAGGATACTTCGAAGACCTCTCCAAATCACACCATGCCCCCAAGGATAACGAGGACCTACTAGTCTGAGACTAAACAAATCACCGGCACCCCTTCTCCCCCCCTTCTACCACTACCCTCCACCCCATCCAACCGTCACACACGCCGAGAGGACAGGCTCAGAGCTCACCTTGCTGTAGCGGAGATGAACCGCTCTATCGTCAACTTAGCGGCCTCAACTCCCTCACAGCTATTCCGCACGTCACCCCCATCCCCTGGGAGGCTCCCGCAAATTCACTTATCCCACGTGGCACAACTTCTTGACTTCCCAATCCCCCAAAGTCAGCACGGCGTGGTTAAAGGTCCCCCCACCCAAAACTCCTCATCAGAGTTTTCGACCACGACAGGAAGAACCCCATCGGTTAAAGGCCCAATTTTCATGGAACGTCTCCGCAAAGCAATCACGGACATAGCAAACTTCATACATAGTGAAACCCAGAAGTGAAGGTATCCCCCCATGCCCAGAAAACTACCATAAAAGAAGACAACGAGCACCCCCTCAGTTTCTTAGCATATAACCTCTCGGAAGAGACGAAGAATATCATCACCTCCCAACGCATATGGTCCTCACCAGACGTAACCTTTGCGGCTCACCAATTCAGTGTTAACACCCCCCCTCTCCTTCTTTTCTGCCTACACGGCTTCTCAACCACTGATATCAAGACTGTCAAAAACGCGGTCTTCAACACCTGGTCTGACGAAGTAACCTGCTGGGACATAGGAGAAATCCTTGCTGAGAGTGACATCCCCCACGAAGAAAAAGAGTACGCCACCCGGGAATTCATCAAAACCCTCTGGGTCAACACCTAGACTACAAAGTTAGCGGAGGAATCCCCCTTCCCCGCTACAATGTCTTTGCCGCTAGCCCAACCAGCACCCAGCGGTTTGGACCAAACTCCGAGTCTACCTCTATTCTCTCGCATACCCATCTGAACTTGAAGGAACCGGCACGGCTATCGGTTTTCTCCACATGCTCATTATGCCACTCAATTGCTCACCCTCGCGGCTTATGCCCCTTCCCAGAGACACCACTCTGGAACGGCCCAAAACACAACAACACCAAAACCACAGCCAACAATCAGAGGGGAAGAGGACGTGGAAGGAAGACCTTTTCTTAAATGACAATCTATACCAGCTCGAATACATAACACCCCGCCACATATAAGATTCCGCACCCATCAGACATATCTACCTACCCACATAGTTTGTAGAACACACCCCCCATGTAACTACGAACCTTGAATATCACCCCCCACTCCGCATAAACCCAGAAACAAATGAAAAAGAGATCAATAATAACCTAACTCCTGACCATAGGTTATAAAAGAATCCCAACAGTCTGCCGAGGCGCATTCTGGACCCTTCTAACCCATAACCCACATACACTGACTGCCCAGTAGGACAGGAAAGTTATGGTAGCCTCGACAGCAATTGCCAACAGCGGAGACCTATTTAGGTCAAGGGTTAGCCGTGCTGAGAAGCTGAAGCCACCGCAAGACGAGAATGGTGACGGGACACCTACCTCCGAAAGCACGAGCATGTACCCACCGTGGTTGTCTGGGATATGACAACCCCCGCTTCCCGATGGTCATTCCGGAAGACACTGGTACCTCGACCACCCCCCCCCCTCAACTTTTGCAAACACACCCCAACCCGGTAACATCTCTGGCCCTGGCTCACACCTCCCGAGAAGCAGAGAGGGCGAGCCTCATACCACTAGGCCACCCCTCGAGGACGCTACACAAGAGTTCGGAAGTGGAAACAATCATACGCCCCACCCGGCGTCGCACATCCATGCGCAACCTAATCACGATATTAGACACCACAAAACAAGAGAAGAAACACTCCGCACCAATAAGAGAAAGAAAACAAGAGCTAATATCCTCCTCGCCACACTAAACATGAGAGGGCGAGCATCACCACAACTAGGGAACAGCAACATATCTAAATGGACAACAATACAACATATCATGAGAGAAAAGAAAATAGACATTTTATGCGTACAAGAGACGCACCTGTTACCCGAGCACGAAACACAAATAGATACACTCTACACACGAAGACTGAAAGTCATGAACTCAAGGGACCCTCACCAGCCTGGCAACTCAGCTGGAGTCGCAATAATTATCAATAAAGAAATAGTCAACCCAAATAAACTAACCATAACTGAAATCACCCCTGGAAGAGCGCTAGTCATCAAAATAAAATGGCACAATGAAAAAGACCTAACTATCACCAACATATACGCCCCCAACAATCACACACAACACGCAGAATTCTGGAATAAGATCGCCGACACATGGCAAGAAAAACGACTCCCTAATCCAGACTTCGTCATGGGGGACTTTAATATAACAGAAGACGCACTAGATCGAGCACCAGCCCGCCTTGAGAATGATCAAGCCCTTGACGCCCTCAGAGACATGAGGTTTAAACTGAATATACAAGACTCCTGGAGAATCAATAACCTGTCAGCAAGACTCTTTACCTATTACAGTAACACAAACACACACTCACGCCTAGATCGCATCTATATGTCACCAGCCCACGAACAACATATATATGAATGGGACTCCTGCACATCAGCAGTCCCAACAGACCATAGGATGGTCATCGTAAGATACACCCCAGCAGAAACATCTTTCATAGGCAAAGGCCGATGGTCCTGGCCCATGAGCCTGATAAACGATGGTAAACTAATTGAAAAAAATTAGTAAAGCCGGTAAAACCATACAAAATAGAATCACTCAACAACAACAACAACCGAGAACAGACTCGGAAAACCCACAAAGAGAATGGGAAGAATTTAAATCCCAAATCCAACAACTCGCGAAAGTAACAGTGAAAGAACACCTGAATAAAATAAGAACAAGAACAAGACAACTAGAAGACAACTTACGGAAAACAGTAGAGAACAACAACCTAGACACAAATGAAACCACAAGGCAACAAAAAGCCTGGATAGAAAGCGAGATCAACCACTTAGAAAACAAAAGATATAAAAAGAAACAACTACACTCACAAGTTGACTGGGCAACGAAAGGCGAGACGATTAGCAAATACTGGTCAAAGATTAACAGCAGTAAGAAACCCAGAGACATAATATACAAACTAAGAAAACCTAACCAAAATGGCTTCGCCTCCCGGTCTGACAAGATGGCAGAAATCACAAGAAAATATCACGAAAACCTACAAAAAGACGCTATGTCAGAAGAAGCAGAAGAAAGAACTACCGAAATACAACACACAATGAACCAAATCCCGCAATCACAAAAGTTTAAAAATGAAGACTCACCGTTACACAACCCCCTCCAAGAACACCATATACAAGAAGCCCTGTACACCTCAAAATCAGGCAGCGCAGCTGGTATTGATGGAATCCCATATGAAATCTGGAAAAACCTACATGAAAAACATATAAGTGACCAAAAACAAGAGCTACCCAGCTTTAATATAATCAAAACACTTACTTTAGTAATAAACGACATACAAGAACACGGAGTTGATGAGAAAACAGGTTTCGCCCTAGGCTGGATGTGCCCAATATATAAGAAAAAAGAACATTCTGAAATAGAAAACTACCAACCTATAACACTGCTAGACACAGACTACAATATCCTAAAAAAAGTGTTAGCCATGCAACTTGTGAGAGAAATACACCCACTGATACACGCCGACCAAAGCGGATTCATACCTCAATGCTCCATCTTTGATCCTATCCGCCTAGCAAAGCTCATGATCGAATACGCAGATATTACAGAGGAAAACGGTGTCCTAGTCGCGCTTGATCAAGAAAAGGCGTACGACAGAATAAAACATGACTACCTGATCACGACCCTTGAAACCTTCCAGATCCCGCAAACATTCATAAGAACAGTTAAAGCACTATATAAAAATGCACATACCAAGGTGGCCATAAACGGAGTGCTCAGCACCCCCTTCCAAGTCACAAGAGGTGTGCGACAGGGCAACCCCCTCTCGTGCCTCCTTTTCAACCTTGCCATTGAACCATTAGCATGCACCCTGAGAAATACAGAAAAATTAAAAGGGTACAACATACCAGGACTTACTGACAAAGTCATAGTGAACCTATATGCCGACGACACAACAATTTTCTTAAATGAATCAGACAAATACCATACCTGGAAGAGATCCTATCAAAATGGTGCCAGGCATCAGGAGCTAAGTTCAATCTTGAAAAACTGAAATAATCCCATTGGATCAAAAACGCACCATGATTGAGTACTCCAAAACACGACAAACTAACCCCTGTGAACCACCATTAAACAATAAAATTAAGATAGCCCCAGATGGCCACCACCCGTCAGATCTCCTGGGTGCCTGGATCGGTACAAAACTGAAGCTTCAACTCCATGGGAACCGATACTGAACAGATCAGACTAGCACTAAAGAAATGGGGAAACAGTCACCCAACACTAGATGGTAAGAAACTCATAGTACCAAATGAATTGCAGGCGCATGACCCCAGTTCATGACTAAAGCCTAAGGAATGCCAAAGAATATAGAAACGGCACTAACAAAACTTATACGCAACTTTATCTGGGACAACGCACGCACTCCCCCCATCAACTTAGAACAACTCCACCATCCAAGAGGAGAAGGAGGTATCGGATTACTAGATATCAAATCAAGGAACGAAGCAATTGAAGTAACTTGGGTAAAAACGTACCTGAACCTATCTGAATTGAGGCCGGCATGGGCATCCATTATGGACCTACTACTGAACACAATCAGATCAGAAAACACAGAATACAATAAAACAAATCCATTCCTCACATCCTGGATCCCCCCAACGAAAAGGCCCAAGATTCACCTCACTACCCCGAGAAGCACAAATGATACTAAAAACTGCAAAGCAATTCAATATAAGTTTCACGTCAATCAAAATATCAAAAGAACTAAAAAAGAACCTACCATTGTGGTGCCACCTAGGAGCCCTCAAAAACACATACAACAAATCAAAAAACATCAAACAACTAATAAAATTAAGGAAACGACTGACGCGAATAAGTGAACTTGATCAACACTTCCCAAGAAATACATGCCCTTGCAAAGCATGCCAAAGAGACAGAAACAAGGGTGTTCCAACCCACACGCATGCACACAATATGCAAATGAAATCCTATACAAAATAGCCCCCAAATTTAACACAAAAACGAAGCCAAAGAAAGACAACCTATCACTGACTCACCGAAGAAAGAAAAAAAACCAACAGGCACACAAGAACCAAAACGGAGAAATCCTTTTCGACCCAACAGTAACAACCCGCTCCAGTCTAGCAGACTGTTTCAGGATCTTCACAGACCCAAAATACACATCACTAACCCCAGCACATCACCTACAGGCACCAACAAGGGGACTCACCTCCTACAAAATAATATAACAATCTTCACGGACGGATCATGCACAAATAATGGAAAAGATAAACGCACAGAGTGGATGTGGTATATGGTTCGAAGAAAACCACCCTAAAAACCTCGCGTTTAGAATCCCTGGATGGAAACATTCAAATCAAATAGCAGAATTATCAGCGATACTAGTAGCCTTACAAAAAGTAGAACCCTACATACCTATAACCTTTGTTACAGACTCCAGATACACGATAGAAGGACTAACCAAACATCTCCCATACTGGGAGGACACGGGATGGATTGAAGTAGCAATAGCGAGATCATCAGAGCAACAGCATACCAACTGCGAAAACAATCCGCACAAACATCATTTCAATGGATAAAAGGGCATAATGGCCACCAAGGGAACGAGCGAGCCGATACCTTAACAAAAGAAGGGGCAAATAAACCACCCCAGACGAACTCGATCTAAGCATCCCCGACAAATTTAACCTACAAGGAGCAAACTTATCAGCAATAACACAAGCACTCGCCTATAAAGGCATCAGACAAAAGATAAACATAACCCCACGAAGAAAGACCACAAACAACCTAGATGTAACAAGATACGCACTCCAAGAACTAACAGGACAACTAGAAACGGACTCCACCATATGGACAAACAGTAGACATAGAGACATACCAAGGAAGATAAGACAGTTCCTATTCAAAGTGTTACATGGCGCACACAAAATCGGAGACTACTGGACAAACATACCAACGTACGAACATCGAGCAAGATGCGCCAACTGCAATGCAGACGACGAATCCATGGAACACATATTGACCGAATGCCCAAGCAATAGTAGCTCATTAATTTGGTCTCTAGCAAAAGACATATGGCCAGAGAATTTCGGAGCTTGGCCCAGAATAAATATAGGCGTAATCCTGGGCTGCAGAAGTGCAAATATAAACCCACACAGACAAAACGACGAACCCGAAAACCACAGAAACCAAAACCACACAAAGGGCGCCTCCAGACTTTTAAAAATCTTGATAGCGGAATCAGCATATCTCATCTGGACCACGAGATGTGACAAGACAATACTGTAGAGATACGCACTTAGGTTCGGCCCTATTGAGGTGTGACCAAATGAACGTTAGGTTCGAAGGTTCACAGGGGGGATGTGACATGTGACAGGCTGCGCTTAGGTTTGACGACCGTTAGGCAAACAAATTCCTTTGTAAGTATAAGCATGCTGATCCTTACGCTCGACCAGGAAATGCTCACTTTACAAGCTTCGTTTCTAACTTTATGTCTGTCTGTCTGTCTGTCTGGCAACACAACAGCTTCCCTGTATGTTGTTGTAAAGTCTTGTCAGTGTGGATCCTCGGCATGCTGAGCAATGTTTCCATGGATGTTGTTCTGCAGCATATTGCATTGGGTGAATCAACTGTCCCTCATGGCTATAGCGCTGATGAATCAGGTAATCTGCTGGTAGACAACGAGTCGGAGAGCTACGAGCAAGTGGTACTGCCAGTGGATGACACGGAGCTTGAATCTACAGTGAATGGGTCTAGGAGGTTGAGGCTGGGGGCCGTGGAAAGCGCAGACGCGTTGCAAACACTCAGTACAAGGATTTTTGGCTGCACTAGACCTTTTTTCATGTTGTTTACCATATGTCAACAGTTAGGTTCGACGGCCTCAAAATTGGTGTGACCGTCACACAAAATAGGTTCGATTCGCTAGGCGGGTGACGGTGTGACGAACTTAGGTGCGTATCTCTACAGTAAACGGAACAACACTCACCAAACAATCAATAACAAAGAGATGGTCATCAATAATAAACAAACGGTTACAACTAGACAGACTTACAGCGAGAAAAAAATCGCACACACATCATTCCTAAACTAATAACATCTACATGGCACGACAATAATCACATCACATGACCCCTTACCAAAAAACTGGGCAATCGCCCTTGAGGTTTAGTGGGTATTAAGCCACCCAGGCCCTCTTTGAACGAGGCAACCAGGTAGTAAAGAGCCCCACACACCCCGTTAAACGGGAGTGCGTAAACTCATTGTCTCTCCGGACCGGGACCCTAAGTATCCCGCTATAGCGCATATTCGTAGGACTAGATTTTCAGTTGCTACAAATATACATCGCTTGTCTAAAAAAATAAAAGAATCTGTGCCCGAACAGCAGAAATTTCCTTTGCATTGATGAATATAATTCCATCGGCTCGATGATTTTGTCCACGGTACCGCGGTCCATGAGTTCCAGGAGCGTCAATTTCCTATCGTATCCCTGAACCCAATTATGATAGGAAGCGACCGTGAGCTTGATAACCCTACGAGAAGTCCTACAGGATAAAGTGTGCACGTGACAAAGGTCAAATCGACGATGTACTAAAGCGCTTGAGCACCATGCGCTGAGTATGATGTGTTGATATTCTCAATCAACGATAATTAGCGGCACGTACGACAGCTCATACATGTTGTAAAGATTACCACACTTGCCACCACCTAGACTTCGCGACCAGCCCGTCTATGGGATGACACGCTCAAACATATATTTCAGGCTTTTTGGAATAATCATGTCATCTCCTGGCTGGATTTAAATGGAGTGTGTTTGGGGGGTCTGCGGTCTTGCCTTGATATTTTATCCAAAGGACAAAAACTTGCAAAGGTATGCATTTTCCTAATAATTCTCAATCCACCTACCCGACAAGCTGATATTGCCTTGCTTCAGGTTCGATTTTATGACACCCCTTGTAGTTCTCTCTCATTCCCGGTCTGTAGTTTGAACCCGTCAACGCGCAGCCCAATAAGGGCTATCAGCCATCGATCCTGATTTCCAACACTCAACAATGGAAGCTTCGGCACCCGCGTCTACCTCTGAAATGTCGACCAGAGCACCGTCAACTCCACCAACTACGCTTCTCACGGAAGAGCTTGCCGTTACCCCCACATGCGAGGCCTGTTCCTAATCCTCGCCCATTAGCCCAACCTGCTCCCTACTTCCTTCCTGCACCACCCTTACCACCCGTCCCTTATCCGAGGCCCAACACTGTCTGTGTCACATTGGCACATCCAGAAAGCGCACGTCGGATGAATTTCGAATCAATCGCAATAGCCAGCTCGAATCGGACACCCCTAGCCCGTCAAAACATCGGAAATGAGTCGAGCATCGTTTGCGACGCAAGATTGGCAAGAATGCAGTATGCTGTGAGTGTTTACACGTTCCAATTTGAAGCCTGTTCACACCACCAGGTCAATCTACGAGAGCATGATTGCACTTAGTATGATGACTGTAAAGTATCTTCGCATTTACTTTCTGTGTCAATCTACGGTACTGTCATAATTTACACCAGTGAATAGCATATTCCAAATTATATACGGACAAGGGCTCCCTTCGGTTGGCTCTACGACAATGTATTGTGGTTGCAGTAGCAACTCAGGAAAGACTGTATTATCGTCGTCTCTGCACATAGACATGTTATCACTCTCGACAACGCTGTGCACAATCGACCGTGAGGGAAGGAATTCAAGTTAGTCCGGAGGTCGAGCACGGTTTGCGCTAGCGTCAAACCTCACATCCATTAAGTGTACAGATAGATAGATAGAATAGCACTAGGGCTGTACTAGTGATCCTCGGCGCTCTCCCAGACACAGATTCAACTGTTGTCGTCCCAGGGCTATGAGTTCAAGTTGTAAGGGCTCTCATGTACAAAATATTGATTGATTGACGTCACAGCGATTGGCATTGGTGACCAAACAGCTTTTGTAGTAGTATCGGTATTATTTTTAGCCAAGCGCTGCTCGCAAGACCGCGATCTGCCTGTCCAGCGTCTTGCGACTTGGTCCACCAATAGATGTCCTTCTCTCAACGCTGGCTTCGAAGTCAAAGACCTCGACCACATCGTCGGAGAACTTTTCGTGTAAACCCTTGTAGTCCTCAACAGACAATCCATTCAACTGGCATTTTCTAGCCTCGGCCAAAGCAACGGCACGGCCAGAGACGTGATGCGTCTCACGGAAGGGCACCTACTCAGTCGTCAATAAGTAATAACTGTGAGCCGATAAGAATACGAACCCCTTTCCGGACGAGATAATCAGCAAGATCGGTAGCGAGGACATCCATAGTCAGTGCTTGTTGCATCCTTTCGCCATGAACCTATTTGACCACCACGTCAGTGAGTGCCATAGAAATGAAATCAGACAGACCTCCATAGTCGCTATGACACCCTCTGCGATCTTGAGCGATGCAGAGATGTTGTCAACAGTGTCAAATAGTGGTTCTTTGTCTTCTTGAAGATCTTTATTGTATGTCGACGGCAAACCCTTCAGCGTCATCATGAATCCTGCCATCTAGGAAAGGGATTGCGCTCGTGAAGATCAATAGCACCACAATACCACATGACGTACATTGCCAAAGATGCGCCCAGATTTTCCTCGCAATAATTCAAGAGAGTCTGGGTTCTTCTTCTGGGGCATCATACTCGAGCCGGTGCTAAAGGCAAGGTATGATTACGCCTCAGACTGCCGTCCGGACAAAACCATACCTGTATGCATCGCTGAGAGTGACAAAGCCAAACTCGGCAGTGGAATATATGATCAAATCCTCAGCCAGACGGCTCATGTGAGTCATGGTAAGGCTTGACCACATCAAAAATTCGACAATGAAGTCGCGATCACCGACCCCCCACATGCTGTTTTCGGCAAGTGAAGTGAACCCCAGTTCTTTGGCAAGAAATTCGCGATCAATTGAGAATGGATTGCCAGCTAGGGCACCGCTTCCCAGCGGCAGAACAGAATACGGGGGATGAGTTGTTGAAGTCGCTCAAGATCGTTGCGGAACGAAAAAGCGTGCGACAACAGGAAGTGCGACCACCGAATGGGTTGTCCTCGCTGCCTCACCATGAGCGGCCCCCTTGTATGAGAAGTATGCACCTACTTGGAGATGGGTATATCCCGGGAGGAGAATATCTCTCTCCTTGTCTGCACGCTCTACTATGATGCGCAAGAGACCTTTAAGACTGGATTCGATATCATCCACTTCACCGAGAAGCCAAAGGCGCATGTCAGTCGCCACTTGATCATTGCGAGACCGTCCAGTATGAAGTTTTCCGCCGAGTGAGCCGATTAGCTCGCTTAATCTGCGTTCGTTTGCAGTATGAATGTCCTCATCATCAGCGGCAGGCTGAAACTGTGAGGCAAGGTATCAAATGAAACGACGGATTGAGTGCCTCGTGAACGAAGTATGTACTTGACCGGTTGCCCATTCGACCGACAGCATCTAAACCTTGAGTCATTTTGACTTCTTCTTCCTCGGTAAGAAGACCAACGCGTCGAAGAGCTTTTGCATGCGCAATGGACCCACGAATATCGGCAGCATGCATCCTTTGATCATACTTAGGGACTGATTAAACGCATGCATCCTTCGAGACCATCAGAATATCAGTGATTCATCGAGAGTCATATGCGTACAGAGGATCCGTTGTGCCTGTAAACCTCCCGCCCCATAGTTTTTGTTTTGTGGGTTGATCGGTCATCGTGTGTCGACAGAGAGAAGGGGTAGATAAGTCTCCCCTAGACAGACCCTTATGAAATCGATTAGATGAAAGTTGTTCCTCTGAATCCTCTCATAGTTGATGACGGTCCCACATCCGTTACGATACCAGCTCATGAGTGCAATGTCGAAAGTTTATGACACATCGGATATGGTGTAACGGTTAACATTGCTGTCTTTCACACAGCGGCCCGGGTTCGACTCCCGGTATCCGAATTACTTTTTGTCACGCCACCAAGTCGTGCAGTGGTCACTCGACCACTTCGAACTTTACAGAGGGTGACAGATTTAGATTCCCTTCAAAAGTCTAAACAGCCCTCTGCGACCGAGGCCCCCAGGTAGCTCTAGAGTCCCACACACCCCGCAGACAATGGGAGTGCATAAACGCATTCGGACCGGTGTTTCCCAAACTCCGCTATAGCGCAACCAATATATACGCATCGCTCGTCTAAAAAAAAAGCCTAAACAGCTGGAGTCATCCTGACACAATCCCGAGGCGGCCACTATAGATCTACTCAACAAAAATATGCAGTGCCATGTCTCATGCCATGGCATTTCTTGACCGGTATCACGGGCTCTACCGTGACGGCGGCCTTAGCTCGATCAATTTTCACAAACTGTCCGGCCGGTGGCCAAATTCCAGTGACAGCCGAATTCGATTGATTCTCGGGTTGTTTCTTGTGAACATATTCCTTGCATTACAACGAGCCTGCATGCATCTCAGAAGTGAATGTTAGTATTTTCATTCTCGACTGGCAATATGAGCCCAGGATTCGCGTTTGGTTCGCAGGGTGTCTACTGCGTTAAGATGTTCTTGACACCGGCTACTACCAGTAGTATCACCGTTTCGTTTCTGAGGCATCGATCGCTGAGCGCTGAGCTCCGAGACCTAGAGAACTTGAAAACTCAGTACTTAATAATCTCCAAGGAATGATGAACATTACATCATCGACTGTGCTTGACATCAACTGTCAATTGTTCAATGACGATAAAAATCAGTGACGACCGGCGGTACCCATCAGCCATAGTGTAGAGTGCCATGCCTTCAGAGAGCGAATGTTTTCGATTTGGCAGTTTGATCTCAAGCCCGTGATTTCCGAGTGTTCTAGTTACTAACTATGGCTTGCCACGGTTTGTTGAAACTGTCTGATGCTGGCCGGGTACTAGAACACTTCAAGGGGTTCCTTCACTCTCTTGCTACCACCGCGGTGCAAGCTCCTTTTTTTTTGTTATGATCCGGGTCGCTAGAGTAAAGTCGCCGATTCGGACTCCCGCAGTATACCTTTTGCCCCTCCATGCCACGTGCTGGCGGCTATTTTGGGAGGCTTAGCAGTTACATGGCTGACGCGTCGTCGAAGCTGTGCGCCTTATAAGATCGACACACCTCCACCTCCCCTTCCCCTCCTGCCACCACCATCGTTGCGTATTCGAGCATCCTTCCCTCCGCTCTTCACAGTATGTCTCCCCTTGTTGATCTGATCTCGAGCTCATAGTCAATCGTTTACAGGTTCTCACTCACTTGCCACCACCATGCCTGCCAAGAAGCGTTGTCAATTCCAGTCTGAGACTCCTTGCAATTCTGCAGCTCTTCGCATAGTTGGCCAATGCCCACATTGCAGGGCAGACTTCTGTGGCGCAGTTAGTAAATCGCCCATTACGTCGTGTGCAATTCACTCATCGCACCCCTTTCAGCATCGCTTGCCTGAACATCATAATTGCAACAACCTGGAGGATTGCCGGCAGCAAGCCTTCGAGCGCAACAAGGCAAAGCTAGAGAGCGAACGCACTGTGGCTTCTAAGATGGCTACTGCATGATGGTGCCCCCTCTACGTGCCGATATTATGTCGCTCCTCATCAACATTTTTCTTTTGCTGGCCTCTGCATTATTAGCATGTCCCACATCCCGCTATTTTATATTACTTGGTCTTCCATCTATTGCGTCCCATCCATCCATCCTTTCCCACACCGTGACACTTAGTGATACCTCGGTCACCTCTCCGC
>NW_024540901.1:0-14970 GCF_016647625.1 Suillus subalutaceus
TGAGCTTTCTGACTAGTTCAGCGTTTGAGTCGGACGGGCATTCGAGATCCTGGTGTGCATGTCTCATATCGGCCAAGATTGCCCAGACTTTTCAGCCAGCCCGAGTCATTCATTGACTCGGAGGATGAATCGACGACTAGCTATGACTACTAGATGTCAATAGCACTGTTTGACGAAAAAAGCAGAGTGCTCGAAGTCAGTATAGCCGAGGCTAGCTAGGACTCGGGGGTACGCCAATGTCGAAGAGTGAACCTGGGTTAACGCTGAAGTTCATCGGTGTTGTTGTAAGTAGTGCGTGCCATGAGGAAGCATTGTCGTCGAACAGCTCGTTCGTGGTGGGGACAGTGCTAAATTTGAGCTTGCTGACTACTAGTAGTTCAGCGTTTGATTCGGTGGGCGGGTATTCCAAGATCGTGACTTTGTCAGCCAGCTCCGAGTCATTCTGAAATTGACTCGGAGGATGACTAGAGATGTCAATGGCCGCGGCAACAGCCGCACCGTTTGATGAAAAGGCAGTGAAATGTTTGTAATTGATGACCTCATCAGTTCTTCAACGCCATCGTTGCTCAGAATCAGTCAACAAATCTCGGTTCATCAAGGATTTCCTCTATTATAAGCTATGGCCTGGAAGTACTCTCTACCGGTACCCAACCTGATCATGACAAATCCATCAATGATCTCCTGTCGCGCGAAGGGAAAGTTGGCTATAAAATACACCAGCATGATCAACCATCTCTCCAGTCATACCATTCCAAGCATTTCATACCTAGTCTGCAATATATCACTATGTCTTCTTCGACGTCGGCAACTCTTCTCCCCATCGCTAGGCAACATAGACTTGCAGCACCGCGTCGTTCTTGCCCCACTTACCCGTGTACGTGGACAACGCAGATCATGTCCCGAGCCCACAAGCACCAGCGTACTACTCTCAGAGAGGCTCTACCCCTGGCACTCTTCTTGTCACAGAGGCCACATTCATATCTCAGAACGCTGGTGGTTATGATCATGGTCCCTGGGATATACACCGATGCTCATGTGGAGGGATGGAAAAAGGTGTGTTGTGTGTTGCTTCATAGCTCAGAGCTGACTCACGCCCCGGACTGCAGGTAACAAAAGCAGTTCACGAGAAGGGCTCTTTCATTTTCCTACAACTATGGGGCGCTCGGTCGCGCCGCAGAAACAGCCGTTCTCGCCAAAGAGAACAATAGCCCCTACGTTAGTGGCTTCAACCCATCCCCCTCGCGGGAAAAACAGGCGTGCCTCGCGCAACTCACCACGGATGAAATCAAAGAGTACGTTTGCCACGTATGTCACCGCTGCAAAGAATGCAATTCGAGCTGGCTTCGATGGGGTTGAAATTCACTGCGCGAACGGCTACTTAATGGATCAATTCACACAAGATGTCCACCAACCAACGTACAGATGAATACGGCGGAAGCATTGAGAATCGCGCAAGATTTGCACTCGAGGTAACTGATGCCATTGTGGAGGCCGTTGGTGCTGAGAGAGCGGGGTTCCGAATTAGTCCGTGGGGTGTGTTCAATGGTACGTGTATCATTCAATACTACCGATCTCTATTTAGCTGATTTGCGGTGCAGGTATGGGCATGGCAGACCCCAAACCCCAGTTCTCCTACCTGGTGGAGCAGCTGCGCAAACACAAACTCGCGTACATTCACGTCGTGGAGCCGATGCCTGCCGAAGTCACTGCTGAAACAAACAGTGATTTCCTTCGTGATATCTGGCAAGGGGTTGAAGGTAGCACCTTCATCAGCACAAACGGACACACTCGGGATAGCGCAATCGAGACGGTAGACAAAAAAGGGGGCCTTATTGGATTCGGGAGGTTGTTCATGCCAAAACGTGAGCCATTTGGTCCCAGACTTTGCAATGACTGATGTCCCTCTTTCCTAGCCTGATCTTCCTTTCCGCCTGCTAAAGACATTGCACTTGAGCGGGGTGGACCAAGCAACATGGTACATGTACGGTAATCTCACACCGACAGGTTATTCGGATTGGCCCTTTGCGCCGGAGAATGATCAACAACAGGGGAAGCAAATTCTGAGATGGCTTTGTAAGTTAATATACCTTAGAATGGATGTCGACTTTACACTTCTGATACCTTACTTTATATACACCTGATATCATGATCATGGTTATGCTTTACTTCAACTTATCTTGTGTTATGACTTATCAGTGGCAGTTCATCGTGTTTTTGAGTTGGTTAACCATCAAGCTTTCAGCCTCAGGCCTCAGGAGGCACCAAGGCGGAAGTACGTCAGGTTATCAGATTAGATTGTGAGACCAAGTATGTATTTGAGTTATCTGCATTGACAGTTGTGCAATCCGAGCGATGACACCAGAAGGCACTGTGTCCCTTCAACTGGTACGAACCGTTGAACGACGATACAGATTATTCAAAGACTTATCTTACGGCCCGCATTCTTGTGTGGACCTGGGGAAGGCTCTTTAACACCTATAACTATGGTCTCGGTGAGTATGTTTGTGAAGGTACATACAGGCCCCAACGAGATGACCTCAATGAGCGCATCGCTAACTCCCTATCGTAGTCGTCATGTTGGTGGAGGACATTACCGCGAGAGTGAATACGCCCGAGGCCCCCAGCAAGAGATTCCAGAACTCGAGATGGGACGATGCTACTCATTTTGACTATGGTCATGATGGTATACCACGAGCATTCAGTCGTGATCATCCCCCGAGACCTGCTGCTCTGTGTGCTCCTTGCCTCTCGGGCGGACATTTTTAGTTGTTCTACTCGTTTGCCATCATGTGTTGCTCATGCCCACACTCGTTTGTCTATTTGTCTTGTCGTTGTCTCCCATTGTCGTTGCGCACCCGTGTGCTTTACCCACTTACATGGTATCTACTACAGTTTGTGACTCGATTGTGTTAATATCAGTGTAGCGGCTCTTTCATAGCCTGCAGGCTGTTGCCTCCATTTGAGATCACTAAGAAGCCCACCCGAATCTGACATGTTTCCGTTAATCAGAACATAACAACATATTGATTAAAACATAAGAAACGTACGAGGTATTTGAAATAACATAAGTACAACTTGCCATACAAGACAAAACATATGTGACAAAAATAACATAGGCACCAACAAGGATCATGGATCAAATAACATAACAAACGTCAGAGTATCAGAGACCCTCGACGAGTTCCTCCTCATTGATAATAATAAGCTGGAGGCCTTGGAAACATACACACGAGCCTCGATTGTAATGTGTTGGCACGAGACGCGCACGTGACGAAGCGACACGGCCTGACGGAGTGTAATGAAAGGAATACCAACCACGGACTATTATATAGTTGATTTCCCGCTTTTCTCTCTTTCCTCAGTTCGTTGACCATGACTGAGGGTATGTCCATTTGTCTCTTCGTACGATACCTAGACACTGACAGACTCACTATAGGCTGACTGATACTCTGTTTAGGTATCTACTAATATAGTTCGTTGACCACGACCGAGGGCTGACTGATACTCTGTCTAGCTCCAATATAATGTAAGACAACCCTCCAACCAGGATGGGGGTCTTCACGGCGAGGGGCCAAGAGGATACTCTTAAACCCCTGGAGGAATAGAGCGGGAGGCCTCTGGAGAGGGTGGTCTCAGAGACCAGTTTTGCCCTACTAGAAATGTGGGTTTGACAGACCGTGTGAGCGGGAGGATAGTGCTGCCAAGGGTGGCCCTGAGAGAGGCAGGTCTCAGAGATGGGTTTCGTCCTACATTGAAACCGGATCTAACAGACTGTGAGAACAGGGCAAAAGTGCTGTCAAGGGTGCCTTTCACAAGCGTCAACGTTTGCAAGCTCACGATCCGCTCGGAACGTACATATCTCCAGTCAATACCACTCCAAGCATTTCATACCTAGTCTGCAATAGATCGCCATGTCTTCTTCGACCTCCGCACTCTTCTCCGCCATCCGCGTAGGCAACATATACTTGCAGCACCGCGTCGTTCTTGCCCCACTTACCCGTGTCCGTGTAGACGCAAATCGTGTCCCAAGCCCACAAGCACCAGTGTACTACTCCCAGAGAGGCTCTACCCCTGGCACTCTTCTTGTCGCGGAGGCCACAATCATATCTCCGAACGCCGGTGGTTATGATCATGTCCCTGGGATATACACCGATGCCCATGTGGAGGGATGGAAAAAGGTGCGTTGTGTCTTACTTCATGACCTTACTCGATCAGAGCTGACTCACGCCCCTGACTGCAGGTAACCAAAGCAGTTCACGAGAAGGGCTCTTTCATTTTCCTACAACTATGGGCGCTCGGTCGCGCTGCACGAACAGCCGTTCTTGCCAAAGAGAACAATAGCCCTTACGTCAGTGCTTCACCCATCCCCCTCGCGGGAAAAGCAGGCGTGCCTCGCGCACTCGCCACGGATGAAATTAAAGAGTACGTTGCCACGTATGGCGCTGCCGCAAAGAATGCAATTCGAGCTGGCTTCGATGGCGTTGAAATTCACGGCGCGAACGGCTACTTGATCGATCAGTTCACACAAGATGTCACCAACCAGCGTACAGATGAATACGGCGGAAGCATTGAGAATCGCGCAAGATTTGCACTCGAAGTAACTGATGCCATTGTGGAGGCCGTTGGTGCCGAGAAAACGGGGTTCCGAATTAGCCCGTGGGGTGTGTTCAATGGTACGTGTATCATTCAATACCACCGATCTTTATTTAGCTGATTTACGGTGCAGGTATGGGCATGGTAGACCCCAAACCCCAGTTCTCCTACCTAGTTGAGCAGCTGCGCAAACACAAACTCGCGTACATTCACGTTGTGGAGCCGATGCCTGCTGAAGTCACTGCTGAAACAAACAGCGATTTCATTCGTGATATCTGGCAAGGGGTTGAAGGCAGTACCTTCATAAGCACAAACGGACACACCCGGAATAGCGCAATCGAGACGGTAGACAACAAAGGGGGTCTTATTGGATTCGGGAGATTGTTTATGCCGAACGTGAGCCATTTGGTCCCAGACTTTGGAATGATTGACGTGTCCCTCTTTCGTAGCCTGATCTTCCATTCCGCCTGCTAAACAACATTGCGCTTGAGCAGGGTGACCAAGCAACTTGGTACATGCACGGTAATCTCACACCGGCAGGTTATTCGGATTGGCCCTTTGCGCCGGAGAACGATCAACAACAGGGAAGCAAATTCTGAGATGGCTTTGTAAGTAATATACCTTAGAATAGATGTGAACTTACACTTCTGATACCTAACCTTATACACCTGATATCATGATCATGGTTAAGCTTTACTTCAGTTTATCTTACGTTATGACATTATCAGTGACAGTTCGCCGTGTTTTTGAGTTGGTCAACCATCAAGACGTGCCAAGGCGGAAGTACGGCAGGTTGTCAGACTAGATTGTGAGACCAAGTATGTATATGAGTTATCTCCAGAAGGTTCTGTGCCCCTTCAACGTTGGTACGAACCCTTAGAGGACGATACAGATTATTCAAATACTTACGGCCCGCGTTCTTGTGTGGGCCTGGGGAAGCCTCTTTACAAAGCCTCGTGAAAACCTAATCAAGGGGATTGCATGTTGCCAAGATGCTGGAGTAACTGCGCTCTGGAGCAACAGTATACAGTTAACTTTATGTTAATAGTAAGTAACCTACTGCATTCTAGAATTTAGCATACATGCGAAGGCAGTCAGCAGCGAATTCTTCCATATATCCCCATTCCGGAACCTGCCAGAATTTCTTGAAGTAATCATTTCGCAGGGGTTTGTCACGGTTTCAATGTCGACGTTGAAACTCTGTTTCAAGCATAACCAAACGACTCGATGTTCAGAGTCACACTCGGCCCACCATTGGCTACACTGAGAGGACTAGACACTGGGAATCGAAGAGCACCACGAACAGATCGAACTATGCCCTGTGAGCCACACACTGAAAATAATTAAGTTTCACCATAACGTGCAGCGTATGGGGGCGAAAACTGACCGCTGACGGACATCCTGCCCGTCGCCACTTGCACTTCATTCCCTCAGGATAGCCCGGAGGTCGGGCCTTCCATGTGCTAGCTTGACCGACTCTATAGCGAAAAGGGGGCTGTTGCTCATGTCCATGTCTTCCCCACCCTGCACCTCCAGCGTCTCAGAGCGAGAATCGTCGCGCACAGGTGTGGCACCATCATTTTGACCAAACGAATGCAGTGAAGTCTCAGTAGTTATTGCTACGCCGGTAACGTGAATGTGGATTGAGATGGATAAATAAGGAGGTGCGAGCCGGAGTGCTCGGATAAGAACATCGTTGATCCACTGAATATGATCTGGGGAGGATAGATGAATTAACCTTGCCATAAACCTCGTATTAACAATTCTTACCAAGACTCCGAATTGACCAGATGAAAACAACACGACGGCACCTGCTTTCACCATCGCGGACACGCCTGAAAAATATCCAGGTTAAATAGATAGAATCGGCAATCCAATCGACATACTCTATTATATCCAACAATACGGGTAGCGCATATGAGACTCCGGATCCACCTGAAAGTGGGACATGCATTAGCAATGCTGACATGTACACAGTTCGGCGACTAACCAGCAACGAGCACGGATGTATCGTATGAACCCAGGTTAGGAGATGGTCCGTATGGCCCATCGACAAAGACTTTGACTTTATCACCTTTCAAGGCAGCGTCTTTCAATCGGGCAGTGAATCCCTCCCTCACATTTATGAAAAATACGAGCTCTTTCCAGAATGGGACACTAGAACCAAGATTCCCTTCTGCGAGGCCAATCTCAGCGTGTTTTTCGCTTGTTGGTTTCTGTTCCTTGGGCACATCAAAAAGGGTCGAATTAAAGCTCGCAATGGTGAAAGGGTGAGCCTCGAATGGTAAGCGTGAGACGGACGGCATGATAAGATAGGCAGTTTGCCCAGGCGCCCAGTGGAAATGAGACGGGCGGTGGAAACGCAACCGAACAAAGTCATCTGATAGGACTTCAGCGGTCGCATCCATCGTAGACCCTGACCTGAATCCAAAGTATGAGTGGTTAAATACCACTAGACGAAGGAAGCGAATGAGGCGGGTCTAATCCCCAGATTGCGAAAACAGGGGTAAATCCAGAAGGCGAATCTGGTGATCATCAGTGTGGAACATTTGATTTATGTATTTGATGAAACTCACGCGAAATTTTGTGTGTGAACGTAAGCACCGATGAGGAAAATGCTACAAGAACTTTGTGAGTACCACAGAAGTAATAGAACTGGAATGAGCTCACAGCGCCATAGCGAAATGAACGTAGAAGAAATGCTCGTATGCTGCGCTCGGATGGGGCGCAACGAGACGATACATAGAATGGTAAATGCGACCATAGAAGTTAAGCCGCATAGGAGCCACGGCTGCGCGAAGTATGGTTGGAATCTGTGTCGTGTGAGTGCATTGCATCTTTATGCATGCTGCACGTACGGTGCATTGTTGACAACCTCACTGCCTGCGTGAACCAAGAGCAAGATAAAAACGACTCTAGACATCATGCGATGGACGTAGTTGAGCTTGAAGAAAAATCATGTCACAACACAGCAACGAAGAATATTGTGAACATATTTGCCTTGTCATAGCTGATACCGGTGATTACTGTAGGCAGTCAGCAAAGCAGGTCAAGATGCGAGCACACAAGCCGTACAGGATACTATGTTGTTTTTAGTTCCAAGTGCGGTGATCAGTGGGGAAACTGGCTCGCCGCCAGCATGCCCGAGCGGTGTCGCACCAGTATCCAATGTCCAATGTGTAGCCCTCGAGGTCGGTGGCTAGAAGCTTTCTCAGAGTACGCGAGAAACGTCGCCAGGGAACTTACTATTGATAAATGCCCATACAAAAAGAAAAATGATGTATGCCATAGTCACAAAAACTTCAGCCATGTTGAGGGTGTATGACTTGCCAAATTCGAGTGTCCAGCGAAATGAGATGACACGGTATGCATTGACAAGTCCCAATGGAATGCGACGCCAAGAAAAAGCGCGGCGATGGTGTACAGAAGCATGCTCTGGGTCGGACGTGCCTAGACGTTTGACGCCTCCAGGCGAACTTGGAGTGAAGGAAAGAAATCCACTGGAAGGTGGCAATGATAAAAATGAAAAGTCCAATGCAATACCACGCCTGCGTTGGGTACAGAATGTTTCGGGCATCTTGCAGAGACCCGTCGGAGACATCCATGAATGAAGAAGAGAGCCGAGTAAACTCACACCAAGGAGTTGTTAGACCACCCTCGAAGCATGGCTCCCTTTATAGTGCCTGGAAAAAATAAATATCAAATAGAGTGCCGCCCCGTACAAAAGAAATACATGTTATCATGCGCACTATATCGACCAATAAGCACCTAGTGATTGGTTACACCATCCCCTCCGTCTCACTAGCCCCTCTGCATCAAACGTTGCTGGTAATGAACGCCTCACCCCTCAAACGCCGCTGAAAGGTGACCCCAATATTAATAATGATCCCTGCACTAGGGGTGTTGATATATAATCGCTAGTGACTCGGCGCCAAATGCCACGGAAACTTGGAGACAATTATACCTACATGCTGTAGATGATCATGATGATCTTCGGTCACCGCTCACGATAAGGCTTGGATAAATTAACGAACGTAGTAACATTAAGTTGGTTGTTGGTGCAGAGTCAATGGATTTCGACTACTTTAGTCTGAAGATGTAGTACTTTGAAGGTTAGAAACTGAAACGTAATGACATAATTGTCACGTTCGGAAACTTTTGGTCATAGCGTAAGTAGTTGCGACTCGAGTGAAAACGCTACATAATTGGCACTCCGCAAAACCAATTTGCAAACGAGATCTCTTGGCGACCGAGGCTCGAAACCTAATAAAGCAGGGTATCAGCTGGCATCAGCCGTTTTAAAAACATCTATTGCCAACACTCATGATATCGATCATAGACGGCGATCTGCTCATTGTTTTGCATAGTTACCAAGCCACCCAGAGGTATTAGTAATACTTGCCTTTTCAGGATCACTCACACCAGCGATATCCGCTGACATAATCCTGGGTATGGTTAGGTGCGCTCTGTGGTCCAGCGCCGTTCCATACTACCGCTCTTGCACCTTCACGGAGTCTTCGTATACTATACAGCAAACCGGTTTTCTGGTACCTGTTATCAGTCGGACTTACTCGGTTTCTTTCGAGTTTCTCCAAACCCTGCACGACAAAGTCCGAACATGCCTCACGTCATTCACAACGAGAAGACCCCAGGCTCTCTCGACATGTTCGCTTCAGTTTAAGCTTGCGATTATTGTCAAGCGGTATACTGAAGATATTACGCGGCGCGCGTCCAGCTACCACGAACGGCAATGAGCGGGCTCACCGCAATATTAACCGTGACGGCGTGAACTTGACACTTCTGGGTGGCATTGTGAGAGGACGAGGCCTTTGACGACCGAGCAGTGCAGAGCATTGATGTTCATGTGTCATTGGGCATTGGCACTCGTGATCGTGATTCCACTCATGTTTACGTGCATCGAGAAGTGTCACTCGTCAAGGTATGTATGCATCTTCACTCGCACCATTCAATTTTTAACAACAATGGCCGCTGAGCTCTATCACAGCGCCGCCACGTCACGCAAAATCTAGTGGTACGACCCGGCGCAGACAATGGACACTAGGATGCACTGCAGCAACCAGCGCCCCAAAGAATCACACCAGTACCATCCTGCACACCTGCCAATGCCCTTCGCCCAGACATAAGAGGAGTACCGGAGCCGTGTCTATGGCCGGCGCAGCATACTGCACACACTTATATCACTGTACACCGAGTTACTCCACTCCGCCTCACCCATGTTCCCATCTCGCAGTTCGGTACTCTTGATGGTGCACTTCGTGGGTGAGTACTTAGATTATGCACAATATAATACAGCCTCGTTGTTTCAACCATGATTGGGCGCCACTCGAACTAGGCTCGTGACCAGCCTGGCTTACTAATACCACGGACAAGTCGAGTGGCGAAGCCACAAACACTTAACATCTCAAAGACGTAGTCCAGACTGGTTACGAGTCTACACTCGAACCTCAATCAGCCCAACCCACAACAAGACATTCTGACCCATTTTACAGCCATGAGCCGGCCTCACAAAGGGTTCTGCGTTCGGTTTAAACTAACGCATCTTTTTGCTTGTCCATATTACCTCCCCCTCCCTACAACAAGACATTCTGACCCATTTTACAGCCACGACTGAGCAGGCTTCGCGTTTTCAAGGAGTCCACCTGAAAATATTCATTACTACACACTAGGATACAAATGACACGACATCCGAAGACCAACTACCATGTTAGTAATGGGAGTGGTACATATGGGAACGGTTTGGGAATGGTACGAAGTTGAGGGAAAGACACTGATGAGAGGAAGACAATGACAACAGATGTCATGGAGGAGCAAGCGTGCAAAAAGTGAGGACATTTAGACTTTGAAAATGTGATGAAGAGACTCGGAAGATCGAACCGACGACATAGTAAGGGAAGGGAATTCGAAATATGCGGGGAGCAAGGATTTCTTGAGGCCGTTATATACCGCTCGATAATGATCGCAGCATTAAGCTGAAGCGAACATGTCGAGCAGAGCCTGGGGTCTTTTCGTTGTGAATGACGTGAGGATGTTCGGACTTTGTCTGTGCAGGGCTTGGAGAAACTCGAAAGAACCGGCGAGTAAGGTCCGACTGATAACAGGGTACCATGAACTCTCAGCAAACTACTGGGTGCCTACAAACTTGTATTGGACGCTTTGTGATGAGCTGGATATCTGCAGATCTGAACCTTATACTAGCGCTCGGTGCTCGCCAAGTGACAGCAGTGCTTCCTTATGTCTCAACATTAACGTACCGACGGACAACTGGCGTCCAATCCGAAAGCCCCCTCCAGAATTTTTCACTACTGCTTGCGGACTGCGGTACCTACTACTTATTTGCCACATCAACGCATGACGGATAACTGGCGTCCAATCCGAAATTGCCCTCAAGGGATTTTCACCACTGCTCGTCAAGGGACCGTGGTGCCTCCTTATTTTGAATTAGACGATTGTCCCACCCAGACCAGAGCTGTGGACGTCGCCTGAATGAGCTATGATCTCATGCAAGAGTCGTCCGAGCGCGTTCTGTCTTTCTTCACCGTAGATTACAGGAAGGTGGACGCCAAAGATCCCAAACAGCGAATACGCGACGTCTTCTTGCAACGTAGTGACACGCGTTAACGCCCATTGAAGTTTCTCTCGAGCATCTCTCGTCCCCGAGCGAAGGCGACGAGCGCCTGCGCATGTATACCAGTTGAAACGCTCCAACTCCTGCGTGATAGCGACAGACTCCTTGTGGTTGCGTGAGCGATCGTCGAGATACAAAGTCCAATTTGCTTGGCAGAAGAGAATAATTATAGGAGCGAGGAACTCCTGAACGGCCCATCCTCGCGTGTTCCAAATGCTGTTTGCGAGCGCACCTGACTTTGACGAAGGCAGGACATCTGATAGGTAGACGATGGTGAGCGCTGAATAGTAATACCAGACAAACACGGAATTGACTGATTCTTGTACCTCGACGTTGTTAAACTGATCGATGCAGCATGTATCGCTCCACGCCCAGCGATACCCCGCATTGCGAACGACTTTGCAGAACTCTCCAACTTCACAATGGTTCCGACCGGATGCAAGTCATGTATGTCCCTGCCTTGAATGTCGTGCAAGTAGCGACTCCATCCTTTCCCACCTGTGGGACAACATGACCCAACTGAAGCGCTTGATGACCGCTTCTTGATGAGCTCCGTTCGGAGGGGCGCATGCATCACCCATGATGAATGCAAAAGCCCTTTATACTCCGTACTCTCTGTGAAGCCGTTGATCTGCGCATTTCGATCACATATATGCCCAGTGATGGTGTGACTAGACGAAGTGGAACGTTTTCTAGTCGGGCGTGAATGGCTTGTCGAACAGCATCTTCTACTTCATATGCACTGATGTATTGCTGGCGTAGCTCTGCAAAAAAAACATAAGCCATCTTCAGGTCGGCGCTTGAGTTGTTTGGGCTTACATCGTATTCGTGGGTTGGGTGCATTGTCCAACTTGGAGAGCATTGTCTTGAAGACTTCGAACGCACCATCATAGTGTTTGTGCTCTATGAAGAGCTGCATGCTTCAATTCGTACCCCAGATAAACGAAGGGCTGAGCTCAATGACCTGCGAACATCATCACAAACGTTAAAACAATATCGTCCGCACCTTTTCTGCGTCCGAAAGGGCCTCCGCATAAAGCTTGTGGCCCAACTTCACCTTACTGCGGTGTGCAAAGTATATATCTTAGTATGAGGAATCCATCCAGAATGCTGCGGAATATGTGTTTTCAATGGACCAGAGCTTGCTCGCGAGTGGAGACTTTGATGGGAATCTTCCAAAAATCTCCACCAAGCTCTCCACTCACGAGCAGTTCTTCACTGGGAGAAATTGCGACCCAGGAAACCAGTATGGTGTTTGAGTGGGTGTCCTATCTGCTTGTGTGACTTGGCGCTCCACAAGCGACAGTATAGTCGAGCGAGGCGGATGCAATGAAGGAGCCATCAGAAGAGATGCCGCGGCCAAGTGAGTTGATGTAGGAAGTGTGACCGGCCCGGGCGGCCAATTCAACGAGTCCCAAAATTTGATTGTTTTATCTCCTGAGGCACCGTGCCCCTTCAACTAGTACGAACCCTTAGAGGACGATACAGATTATTCAAACACTTATCCTACAGTCCGCGTTCTTGTGCGCCTGTTTACGAAACCTAATTAAGGGGATTATCGCATGTTGGCAAGATGGGAGTGACTGGACTCTGGACCGATAGTATGTTAACTTCATGTTAATCTACTACAGTCTAGAATTCGGCACAGAAATAATTCATGAGAACGACAGAAGGGTAAAATTTCAATACAGAAAAAGTCAATCACAATCAACTGCAGCTAGCGTCAAATTTCGTCTATGTATCCCTTTTCCGGGATCCGCCATAATAATGAAGTACATGGGCAGACAACGATTTCGTAAATATCAATAACGTCTGGGATCTGTCACGGTTTCAATGTAGACGTTGAAACCCTCTTTCAAGCGTAACCAAACGACTCGATGTGTAGAGTCACACTCGGCCCACCGTTGGCTACACTGAGAGGGCTAGATACTGGGAATCGAAGCGCACCACGGACAGATCGAGCTATGCTCTGTGAACCACACACTAAAAACAAAGTAAGTGTCACCATAATCTGCAGTGTATGGAGGCGAAAACTGACCGCTGACGGACATCCTGCCTGTCGCCACTTTCACTTCATCCCTGAGGATAGTCCGGGTCGGGCCTTCCATGTGCAAGCTTGACCGACTCTATAGCGAAAAGGGAGTTATTGCTCATTTCCATGTCTTTTCCATCCTGCAACTCCACCGTCTCAGAGCGGGAATCGTTGCGCACAGGTGTGGCGTCATCATTTTGACCAAACGATTGCAGTGAAGTCTCAGTAGTTGTTGCTACGGCGGTAACGTGAATGTGGATTGAGACGGATAAAGAAGGAGGTGCAAGCCGGAGAGCTCGGATAAGAACATCGTTGATCCAGTGAATATGATCTGGGAAGAATAAATGAATTAACCTTGCCACAAACCTCGGATTAACAATTCTTACCAAACTCCGAATTGACCAGATGAAAACAACACGACGGCACCTGCTTCACTGGTGCGGACACGCCTGAAAATATCCAGGTTAAATACACAGAATCGCGCAATCCAACCAACATACTCTATTATATCCAACAAGACCGGTAGCGCATATGAGACTCCGGATCCACCTGAAGTGGGACATGCATGAGCAATGTTGACATGTGGAAGGTTCGGCGACTAACCGGCAACGAGCACGGATGTGTCATATGAAGCCAGGTTAGGAGAGGGCCCGTATGGCCCATCGACAAAGACTTTGATTTTATCACCTTTCAAGGCAGCGTCTTTCAATCGGGCAGTGAATCCCTCCCTCACATTTATGAAAAATACGAGCTCTTTCCAGAATGGGACACTAGAACCAAGATTCCCTTCTGCGAGGCCAATCTCAGCGTGTTTTTCGCTTGTTGGTTTCTGTTCCTTGGGCACATCAAAAAGGGTCGAATTAAAGCTCGCAATGGTGAAAGGGTGAGCCTCGAATGGTAAGCGTGAGACGGACGGCATGATAAGATAGGCAGTTTGCCCAGGCGTCCAGTGGAAATGAGATGGGCGGTGGAAACGCAACCGAACAAAATCATCTGATAGGACTTCAGCGGTCGCATCCATCGTAGACCCTGACCTGAATCCAAAGTATGAGTGGTTAAACACAACTAGACGAAGGAAGCGAATGAGGCGGTCCAATCCCCAGATCGCGAAACAGGGGTAGATCCAGAAGGCGACTCTGGTGATCATCAGTGTGAAACATTTGAGTTGTGTATTTGATGAAACTCACGCGAAATTTTGTGTGTGGACGTAAGCACCGATGAGGAAATCCAAAAGAACTTCGTGAGTACCACAGAAGCAATAGAATAGGAATGAGCTCACAAAGCCATAGCGAAATGAACGTAGAAGAAAAGTTCATATGTTTGCGCTCGGATGGGGGCGCAACGAGACGATACATAAAATGGTAAATGCGACCATAGAAGTTAAGCCACATACGAGCCACTGCTGCGCGAAGTATGGTTGGAATCTGTGTCATGTGAGTGCATTGCATCCTTTACGCATACTGCACGTACGGTGCATTTCGGACAACCTCACTGCCTGCATGAACCAAGAGCAAGATGAAAACGACTCTAGCCATCATGCGATGGACGTAGTTGAGCTTGAAGAAAAATCATGTCACAACACAGCAACGAAGAATATTGTGAACATATTTGCCTTGTCATAGCTGATACCGGTGATTACTGTAGGCAGTCAGCAAAGCAGGTCAAGATGCGAACACAAGCCGTACAGGATACTATGTTG
>NW_024540902.1:0-14895 GCF_016647625.1 Suillus subalutaceus
CAAAATCCAAACAAGCTGACTATAGCAAAAACACTGTTGGATGGCAGCAATGTCACTCGCCAGTCGTCAGTGTCTTTTTTTCTTTCATAATCTTTCATAATCTTTAACCACCACCTGCTGGCAGTAAATACTGGCGTCCAATTTCCAAGGACAACCGTGCCTATCCTGACATGATTATCCAGCTCATCCGAGCCATCATCAGGCTTCATTCTGGTCACGGCGTTCAGTCTGCATTCTCTTTCGACCTTGATGTCACCCAAACCAAGGCCTTGGACGCTTTCATCAGTGGCATGGTGCACTCCAACATGAGCATCAATGACCAAAACATCAAGGAGTTCCACGAGCTGTTATGGTCCTTGATCGACGGACCCAGTTTTCATGGAGGTCGGCCATGGGCTAATGTCATACAGCGTTTTATCTGGTTACGTGCACTTCGACGCGATGGGAACTTCTATGAGGCAGGTGACCTGTCGCCAGATCTTGCTAAACTGGAATATTTTGTCAATGGAACCTCGCTTGTTCATGCGTTATGGTATCAGAGGGACAGTGACATGGGCGAAATCGAGTGGGTCCTTCTTGTAAGCCTGTGAGCATGGCTCATCCCTCCATTTTCTATTTCAGGCGGGTTCTTGCAGTTCATAATGAGGTCCTAGCTGTGGGACGCTCCAACACGTTCAACATGCTGTTTCAATACCAGCAGTTTTCTTCATCCTTGGCCTTGAACCAGCAAAGGGAGCCAAAAGTATTTTTTGACCCTGGGTTCCAGTGGCTGTCAGTTGGAGCGGACAGAATGCACCTCCCTGCATTTCGCCAAGGTATCCAAACACTCCTTCAACAAGTGAAGGACAGGTATCTCCTGCTTACAAACGGACGCACTGCGTTCAACAGCATGCCAAATAATCTGAATGACGACATGACAAACACCATCCGGGGACATTCCTTTGCGAAGGATAAGCAGTTTGACTCCATCAAACTGGAGTTTTTCTGCAGTTTGGTTCAGGACCACAGCCTGGCTATGGTGGATGGGGATGGACGTCTTGGATGGAACATACCGGCAGTGAAAGACATCCTGCGGAGGTGCGGGGAGGTATGGAAACCATTATACCACTTGCTCTATGTCACTGGTCAGATCTCTACACGGTCGGTGCAGTTTCTGGAGCATCATACCTACCTACCTAACGCCGTATACAATCTCCATCCTAGGGGTACACCGGGTTTTTCTCACGCCCGTCGTCCCTGCTTTTGCTTCCTGCACACCAATTCAAGTTCGACATGCTTAGGGTTAGGGTTAGGGTCTCTCGCGCGCGCCCGATCCGCATTTTCAAGTCTTTTTGTGTTTTTTTTTTTTTTTTTTTTTTTTCCTGGCGCTGGCACGAAACAAATACACAAAAGCATTACACAACAGGCACACTGATCAGCACATGAATAAGTAATCAGTTAAAGCTCGACTCGATCAACAGCGCAAACAACTCTCAACGCATCAACATGTGAGCGTAGATATCAGCGCAGAGCAGGCGCAATGAAATTATGACACCGAAACAACGAGCGACATCAGGACACTAGAGAGAGGGCGAGCTACATGCTTCAACATCATGCAAAAACGAGTGGAAGAGAAACGTCGACCGGCAGGCCAGCAACGTAGAAGAAAAAGATAGGGCGCTGACAGACAATGGCCAGAGCGGAAGAGAGCTCATACCAACGGGACCAGAAAGTGGGGCAAGGAGAGGTTGGACTGGCCATGCCAGAAAGTGGAGCAGAGCAGAAAGATAGGTCGGACTGGCAGTGCCAGAAAAGCGGGTAGAGCAGCGAGCCAAAAGCGGGGCAGAGCGGAAAGAGAGGTCAGACTGGCAGTGCCAGAAAAGTGGGTAGAGCGGCGAGCGGAAGGCAGCAAAAGAGGCCAGACTGGCAGTGCCAGAAAAGTGTGGGTAGAGCGGCGAGCGGAAAGCGGAAAGGAAGCGGGGCAGACCAGAAAAAGAGGTCAGACTGGCAGTGCCAGAAAAATGGGTAGAGTGGCGAGCGCAGGTAAGAGTTTGAGAACAAAGAGAAATTAGATTGGCTGTGCCAGAAAGCGGAGCAAGGAGAGAAGTTAGACTGGCTGGGCCAGAAAGTGTGGAAGGATAGGTTAGACTAGCTAGGCCAGAAAGTGGGTAGAGCGGCAAGGAGAGGTTAGACTGGCTGGGCCAGGAAGTGGGGAAGGAGGGGTTAGACTGGCTGGGCCAGGAAGTGGGGAAGGAGGGGTTAGACTGGCTGGGCCAGAAAGTGGGGACGGAGAGGTTAGACTGGCTGGGCCAGGAAGTGGGGAAGGAGAGGTTAGACTGGCTGGGCCAGAAAGTGGGGAAGGAGAGGTTAGACTGGCTGGGCCAGAAAGTGGGGACGGAGAGGTTAGACTGGCTGGGCCAGAAAGTGGGGAAGGAGAGGTTAGACTGGCTGGGCCAGAAAGTGGGGACGGAGAGGTTAGACTGGCTGGGCCAGAAAGTGGGGACGGAGAGGTTAGACTGGCTGGGCCAGAAAGTGGGGAAGGAGAGGTTAGACTGGCTGGGCCAGAAAGTGGGGACGGAGAGGTTAGACTGGCTGGGCCAGAAAGTGGGGAAGGAGAGGTTAGACTGGCTGGGCCAGGAAGTGGGGGAAGGAGAGGTTAGACTGGCTGGGCCAGGAAGTGGGGAAGGAGAGGTTAGACTGGCTGGGCCAGAAAGTGGGGACGGAGAGGTTAGACTGGCTGGGCCAGGAAGTGGGGAAGGAGAGGTTAGACTGGCTGGGCCAGAAAGTGGGGACGGAGAGGTTAGACTGGCTGGGCCAGAAAGTGGGGAAGGAGAGGTTAGACTGGCTGGGCCAGAAAGTGGGTAGAGCGGTGAGCGCAGGTAAGAGTTTGAGAACAACTTTGAGACCGGTGAACCAAACGTGATTAAAAAAAAGGTGGGAACTTTACTCGGAAATTTGGTCATGGCAAGGGACCGTTTTATCCCCTTGCCATGACGAAGCTGCCGAATACGCGCCTGACATCTTTAAAGCTCAATTCTGGCCTCGTCATGACCGGCATTCCAACTCCCTAGGGCTCACGATCGAAGATGGCAGATTTCTCAAAGATTTTCCGCAGCTCACATGCTTCGCGCCCGCTTCTTACAACTGATGCTCTTCCCGACACCCTATCTGAAGAAAAGCACAAGTCCTGGTGCTCTATGCTGCCCTTCCACAGAAGGAAGAAGACCCACCACGCATTCGTTTCATCTTCACCTCAGCTGCCTAGGAAGTTCACCAACGCTCCTCCAGCATCTGTCAGCAAAGAGTGAGTTTTTCTTCTGGTTTGGGTTGATCAACATGTTCGGTCAAGGATGATCTCTCGTTGATGAGACAAACGAGGGTAGGTTAGCGACATATGGTCTATTATGTTGGTATATATGCTTATATATCGTACACGTCGGACAAAACATGGAAGCAAGGCATATAGTCATAGTCCTGGACTGTACATTCATTTTTTGCTAAAATCATTATTGCTTTTCTTGAAAGGCTGATCGCATATCACTGTAGGCTCTTGTCCGTTGCTTCAACTGCAGATGGACCCCCATCTGACGAACGGCTCCCTTCTACCCTTCCGAGTCCTCCATTGAACGTGTCGCTGCCGTCTCTGGGCTCCAAATTCGCTGCCCATTTCTCTCCTGTGCAATTTTATATCAAAACTCTGAAGGCACGATGCTCTGCATCGTACAAGTCAAAGAACACCTCTACCACACGTTCATCCACCTCTCTCTCTCCCGCTGTAGCTGATTGCTGTGGTACTTCCCTGGAGTCCCGCAGCTCCAGCACTGTAAATAGCCGATCCACTCCACCAAAATCGCTTCTTCAACCCTCTGCAGAGAACACTCCTTACTATGAAATAATGGACGAGTTTTCTGATTTTTTTTACACTTCCTGAGCATCTTCCAAAGGCGACCAAGTCTGCTCAAAAGCTTCCACCTCGTCAGCCGTTACGAATAGCACGGAACCAACTACTTGCCCTCCTCCTTCTGCCCCCCTACCTTTGCCACTGCTCTCAGCTCGGTTGGCACCCAGGCCACCGAGAAGCTCGTCGCCAGACAGTGCTATGGGATAATTTGACATAACTTGCACGTCATGCTATTACTTTTCATTCGTTTATCTCGACATTCACTTACCGCGCACACATACAATAGTACAGCTATTCTTTATATCATCGCTAACACGGACAGGTATATAGTTCTCGCACCCGCGTCGTTCTACCTCAGTCTTTTGCACTTGGACTAGGTCATTCTTTTGTCTCTCGCAGTCTCTTGCTACTTCCACCCGTCGCTACTCATATCAAATCCATCTACCAACAGTGTTCCCTCCTGCTTGACTGTTCACTCCCCGGGTATAGCGTCACAACCGCGAACTAACACATCAATCGCTGGACAATAATGGGAGGTCATCCAATTTCTTTCACGTGTACGTATAGGGTACATGATACCAACAGCTATATCGAATGATTCGAAACCACGATCTGAGCATTCAATATTCAAAGCTGAATTATGTATTACGCCGGTGTGAGCCACCGGGTTCACATGATGTCGCAAGCGGTGTCAGGTCTGTTCACAATCAACTGCGGTTGCTCTTAACGTCTAGGACGACCAGCACAAACTTTTATTGAGATTTTTTCTATATCATGCAGTCTTTGCGCACACGTAGGCCCTCTGACACGCGCACTGTCAAATGTCAGGCCTCTAAACTCGAGAAGAAGCCTATCAATAAGAATGTTCGCAAGTCCACCGTCGATGACAAGATAAAGAAGCGTATGTCACTGCGCTATGCAGAGATATCTGCGCCCACCGAAGCTTCTGTCCCGGACGTGCCAAGCGTTCCAATTGGGCTGCGGCCAGGTGCAGTGAGGGACCCAGATGAGCTTGTCTTGGAACGTGCCAGTATCAGAGAGGACTTGAAGGCCATAGATCAGAGGTTGCTGGATAAGGAAGATTTCGATCCCGACACCTGTAGGTACCGTGCATTTGCAGTCTGGATATTCTTACGCGTTCGACATGCTATACAGACTTGAAGGCCAAACTGGCCAACTCAACCGAGGCGGAGCTCAGGTCTCTCCAGTCTTCACTCAGATCGTCCAAGGATGATACCGCTGTTGAACTACAGCGGAATGTATTTAAAAAGTATCTCCTAATGTTTCGCCCCGTCGACTTCGCTAACCCTGCTACAGCTATGCCGAGTTCGTACATATTTCCAAAGAAATTTCTGTCCTCGAGAACGAAGTGCTCTAGCTGAAAGAAAGCCTTTCTGAATGGAAGTCTATGCCGAGCCTTTTACACATTGATGAGTCCGCCTCTGCTTCGGAGCGGCGGCGCAACGTTCGTTCATCCATTGCGGACCTTCGCGTGCTCTAGGCGAATCAGATGCAGACACTGCATACCCAAATCGAGGGCTCCGCCAAATTTGCTCCAACAACGCCAGGCAGACATGTAATTTACGAATGGACGGGATATATGCTCTCAATGCAGCAACCTACAGGGTCAGTAACATTGTCAAGTTCGTCGTGCTATATGATTCTGTGCTCGCAGAGAGATGTTGGCCTTTGAATGAGATGTTGGTGTTGGATAGGAAGAATACAGCAAGTAAGTGTGGTTTGGATTGCAGAGCGTATACGATTATCTGATCAACCTGGCTAGCTATGACGAAGATTCGAATGTCTTTAAAGTTCGCCATCAAAAGGAGACATATGTTTACAGAACGGAGGCACCTTTTGATAAGAAGACTCTTCTTGGACAGTTCCGTCAGGTTGCCGAAGAACTTGCGATCCGCAAACGCAGGGAGTGTGAAGGCGAGCATGAGCGACGCAAGAGCATGTGGACCAGTGGAGATGTCAGCCTCTATGCCCTATTCAATTCATATTCGTTCGTCTGACATGTTATTATCAAGCAACGCGCTTCCATGACATTGCATCCTGATAAGATGCCGCCCCTTCCTGATTGGATGGCTGAGCTTGCCCGAAAAGCGGGCGTTGACGGGGACACCAGCGCACGGGATAAATCCGAGAGCAATGCACGTTTCATCAGTGATTTTTCGGACGACCTCAGTCGCTATCGCTCTGCGATCCTGGGAACGGGCCGTTGAGCTAGTGGAAGAAGGTCGAGCTAAAGTTTCTTCCATACCGTCATTGAGCACCAAGCTCACTCCTCTCACGGCGAGCCTCACCTCAGCATTACTCGATGCACTCAGTGCGCCCGGGAACCGCAAGAATACTGCAGTAAGCCTCATTGGTCATTTATTAAAGCTTGGACAAGGTCCAGCTGCGAGGTCAACATTCTTAAACGCGCGAGCGGGGGCGGTGGACCAGTATGTCAGGGCCATCAGATTCGAAGGCCATGTCGGGATGTATGTGCACGATCTGGCTTCAGTCGTGTTTACCGGGATCAAGCATACAGCGGATTGGTTCCTCGCGGGCTTTGTAGAGCATGATATGACTAGCAGTCAGTGTTTTCTTCGCATTTTCCATGCAATCCCCTTTACTGATTGGTACCAAGCTTTAATTGACTGGGCTAAAAAACAAATTGAGATGTATGCTGAGAGGTTCAGGAAGCAGGTTTATAGTTCCGATGCTGAACAGCAGACTGTCAAAGAAGCACTCAAAATCACACACAGTCAGAGTCGCAAGGTTTGTCCATTATCTTTCCTTCTCCCCGTTTGTGTAAACCATCCACCTACATACTATTCAGCTCCTACAAGAATTTGGGCTTGACTTCTGTTATCTCCTTGACGAGCTTCTGGTTCAGGACCCCCAGACCAACGACACCTGCGTTGTTTCTGCTACCTTCCATGCACCTTCCCTAGGGCCCTCCATCTCGGGCTCGCACACACCACAATCCATATCATCCTTCGCGTCTTCTTCCACGCCTCCCATACCTTCAATTCCATCTGCCCCTGACTCGCCCGCCCGCCCTACTACACGCTCTTCAATTCCTCTGCGCCCCAGTCGTGCAGATCCATGACTCCGATTGTTCGTCGAAATCTACGCAGGAGAGCCCGGCTCCTCCACCACGCTCGTCAGATCGTCCTGGGAGCACTAACAGACCACAAGTCGCCATTCCACAAAGGGAAGGGATGTTTTGACCGGTTATCCTATATCACTGGTTTTTGTTCAACTTCATTGACCGTTCTCAAGGATTTGTGGTGTGTATTCTACCGCCTGAGATGATAAGTACCAATGTATGCAAGTTCACCCTCCAGCGCTCTGCCACGGGTTAATACCGGGAATGGATGCGACCCGAACTCGAATGTCAATCTAGTGATCGCCTATGCCTTCCTCCCTCAGATACCGTTTGTCTCCTGCTCTAGAGTCTACATTAGTGTCCTGTAAATTTGGTGTATGCTAATTTACGGGTGCTAATCAGCAGTGCTAATTAGTGCTAATTTACTGTGTTAATCTGGGAGGCCCAAAATGCCCTGTTAATTAGGGTTAATCTGCTTGATATGTTGTATCGGCCGATCTGCTTGAAGCGTTCACCTGCCGGAATAAGAATGTTGCAATATTGTTCGATTTTTGAGGCAAGCCAACATCAAACACCAGCCGAGGGCCATCAATGGTTGACTGGGAGATACACAACAAACTTAGCTTACTTGCACTTTACCTCAAAAATCTCCCAGACACAATACCCTTGGTGCATGCTTCGGCTACACAGTATGGCTTTGACTTCTATGCTGCCGATGATGAAGATATCTTGGACATGGGCGAGATTGGCGCTCTGAATCGGGCATTCGAAATTCGACTGGGTCAGCGCAATAATGGGCCAATCATCTTCAAGGAGCGAGGTGTTGGTCTCGAAGGTGTTGTTGACGTGCTGAAGTCATACTTCGAGAAGCACGAGCATTCGAATGAGGTCGCATTACTTCACAAATGGCTGGATGATCTCATTACAGCCGCAGAGCATGCATACGCATCTGCAAAGGTCCCGGTAAGTACTAATCACAAAATAGGAGTAAAATTAAACTTATACCCATGATGAAATATAGTTTCCCAACCAGCAGCCTGATTCCGTCGTAGATGACTTCAGTGGTTGCGGCACGTCCAACTCCAAAAAGCCTGCCAAGATGGATAGCAAGATACTTGCTAATCATGAAGACCCTCGCTATGTGGACTTGTGAGACCCCAAAGACACCCGCAAGGGTGGTTTGAAGACTCACCCTCTGCTTCTTGAAGGCTCGATGCGATGCTACCTGTTGCAGAAGGGTCAACAAAAGCCACCAAGTCCAATTGCAACTACAAAGGTACCTACTGGAGCGAAGCAAGTTTTTCGTTGCATTGCTAGCAAGGGATGCAACACAACATGGGCAATGCCACGAAACAAAGAACAAATCCTGGATCACTTGTCAAAATGTAGCTGGCTTGATTCTGACCTGCGGAAAAGAGCATGTAGTGAGCTCGGGAAGAATGCAATTGGTCCTCCTGCACATATCCCATTGGCAGATGATGAGACTCGGAAGCCTACCACCGCTGATGAAGATGAGGAGCAACCCGAATCAAGGTCTCGTGCTTCACTGCAGAAGGGTGGGAAGCTCCCGGTCAAAATGTATATTGGAGAGGCGAAGAGAATCTTGAAGGAGAGTGGCGACTATGCAATCATGAAGTACCTTGTCTGTTGTGGAGTTCCACCAACAGTCGTTGATTCAGAAGAGTGGAAAGAACTGATAGCCGTTCTAAACCCAAACTACATTTCTCCCAGCTCTGCAACTCTTACCTCACGTCTAATAGTCGACAAGGCTGCTAAAATTAGCATGGCTATTGAACAATACCTTGGCACATCACCGAACTTGACGATCACATACGACGGAGGCAAAATAAGACGCCTGAAGTCTTTCTACTCTGTCCATGTCACAACTGCAGATCGGCGATGCTTTTGCATGACATTGGACGATGGTTCTCGTCTATCACACTCAGCAAATTACATAGTCGAGGCACTTGATCGTGTAAGTACTAGTGTTCTATTTCAATCTGGCCACAATTGATATACTGACGCTACTACACTATTAGGTTATCAAGAATATAGGGCCATGGAACTTCTGCGCAGCAACATCAGATAATACAGGTAACACAAAGAAGGCTCGGAGGCTACTTTGTGAGCGCTACCCCCACATCATCAACCTTCAAGACGCATGCCATCTGCTTAACTTGGCCGTAAAGGATATTTGCTTGTTACCTGAGTTCGAGGATGTGAGTGGACGTCATTTTCATCTAAGGTTAACTTACACTTCTCTCTCCTTCTAGATCATCCAACAGATCCGGATGATATTGGCACATATGAGTCGCTCAAGCTATGCAATGGAGCATTATAATCACAAACGAATCACTCTTGGAATCTCCCGTGGGCTGGAAGCCATTGGTGACACTCGCTTCGGCACTATTTACTGGGCAGCACTATCAATACAACGTGGATTGCCAGCATTTCAGGCTGTCGTCGAAGATACTGATCTTGGTATTGACATTGCAGTAAGTGGTGCCTTTATTACAGTCTGCTTGACATAATGGTAATCTTGTTCCTTAGTCTCTTAACGATCTTTTCGTCCCAGGAGGTGCAAGATTGAACTTTGAACTGGAGCTCTCCAAGCTTCTTGCTGTTATCGGGCCTTGGGCCAAAGGCACAAGATGCCTGGAGGGTGCACATATCAAACCAAGTTTATTTTGTATTTCTTGGCATCTTAGCTCAACATGAAGAAGACTTCCGCAAGAATGAGTTTCGACTTCGAAATAACACCATCGGGAGTATTCGTCGAATTGAGAATGCTAGATTTGACGAGCTCATCAACGAGACCCCTCAGATGCACGATGTTTACATAGCCTCATTTGTCCTAAACCCAAGTATGCTTTCATTGTACCGCACACGGACCTTACTCATAACATCATGCAGTGTTTCGTAATGCTCCTGTGTATAAACAAGCCAATCCACTCGTCATAGACCCCATCCTGATTAATTGAAGCAAGGACAACATCATCACATGTGCATCAAAACCTCCCCCTGATATGTCAAAGCGAGCTGCTCTCAGCATTCAAAAAATTCTGCAGCGGGAGTATAGTGATGTTTATGAGACAGGCAAACATACCGATCCAAAAGCTGAGATGCAACATCGTAACCCTGCACTTGCGCACTTGACTCCTGCAGAAGCGCTCACTTGTCTTCAGAGTCAGCTGAAAGCCTATTTCCGTGCTGAAGATCCGTTCAACCACAAGATGCGCTCAAATGAGAGCCCGCGGGATTACTGGCGAGCACTCCTGAAATCAGGAGATGAACTTGCTGATGTACTTCCGGTGAGTATGCTCCCATTGTTCCTTTATCACTGACTATATCCGTTATGGTGTAGATTATTGCAATCAAAATGTTCTCTGCGGTTCCTATTTCTATGGCAGACGAACACACTATGTCCACCATCACATGGTTGAACTCTCCTCGTCGCGCTAATCAAAACCTTGGGACACTTCAAGATCACATCAAAATTCGACAGTGGCATCGTTACAAACCTGAGGTATGTGTTTCTGGCTAGCACCTCAACCTCAAATCAGTGAATCACACTCGTACTATGCAGAATGCAAATCCCACCAAAAAATTGCTTGTTCGATGGCGAGACATGGACGAAACTATTTTCCACAAGCGTACAGCTTCAGACATGGATATGTCTGAAGACCTTCCACTCCCTGGACTCCGTCCACCTCAACCAAGACCCTTCAACTCCAATCCACCCAACAACGCTGATGATCCCAAATTTCCCGATGATGGTGCTGAATGGCTGAACGACGAGCGAGGACTGGCGAGCGAGTTTGAAAAAGTTGACAGCTCATATTTCTTGCTTGCAGGGGCAAATGTACATATCGAGTTGCGCTCTCCCTATCTCCGCGACTTCCTGGACGAAACACCCCGAAACATGAATCCCCACGCCAAGGTGTTAACAACATCGTCCATTGTCGCGTCGTCGTCGTCGTCGTTAGAGGCAATTCCTGATGTAAAAGCCTGGGATGTATGGCCGTAGAACCACATTTACCCTAATTAACCGTTAAACTCATCAAATCTACAAGTAAATTAGCGCTAATTAGCAGACTTGCAAATTTACGCTAATCTACATAGGTTAATTTGACCTCCCAGACAGCCTTTGCTAATTAGCCCTGTTAATCTGGCCTCAGACCAGATTTACAGGACACTATTCAGTAGTTCACCTCATGTTTGCACGCTACTGGGCCTATTCAAAACTGTTCAAGAATGCGACCCAACGCGAAGCTGGTTGAAGCTAACGAGCTTTCAAATATTGTGGCCAGACCAGCTCTTCGTCATTTCAGAGCAAGATCGTGACCTTCAATTTGAAATTCATTTACGACGCAGGTGGACGCCGCTCCAATGTCATCAAAAGATAAGAATATGTGCTGGGATCGAATGGGGAGACATGCATGTAAAAAGGACATGGTGTACAGCGCACAGCCGTCTGGAAGATATCAATATAGAGGTGGGACGCGCGCCCATACGCCCATCATCACTCTTCATCCTTGGTAGCATCCTGGTAAGATGAAAATCCATATGAGTATCACGCATGGACGAACTGACGGCCGGCTTAAGCAGGCAAAGTGCGGCACTTGAATGAGTTAGAGTTGAAAATCACTCAATATTAAGCATAGCCTTATAGGGCATGAGGAGAACTCACCAAACACATCCATTAATCGACATACTTGCCAACCTGTCTGGCGAATACAACCATTATGGCTTCCAGCTCGACACAGCCCATTCCAACGGCAAATAAATCGATTTTGACACCAGTCATGATCTTGGAGGGACATGAACCATATGCTCTTCCCTCTCTGGATGGTAGTCATCACGAGTACAAATCTATTTCATGCGTTTCCTATATTCCCGGTGGCAAGCGGATCGGGCGATAAGACTATTCGGCGATGGGACCTGCGGGAGCGTAAGGAGATTGAGGAGGCTCGGCAGGTTTGTGAGAGTGGTATAACAGTAGCGGAGGTGTCAAGGGATGGTCGATGGGGTGTCGCTGCTGGTGATAGGAAGCTCAAAGGCAGTGATTTTATGACGGGGATTGTGAGAACATTTCATGAAGACCTTCAATGGATCGCTGGCATCGATATCTCCATGGACAACATACTACTAGCGGGTGCGTCGACCGATAGGACAGTGCGAATATGGAACTTGGGCCCAGGAAAACTTGTGGATGGTCCATTCAAATGTAGTGATGATGCTTATCCTGGCGACCTAGCACTTCGATTCTCGAAAGACTCGGAAGCTGGCGGTATCCTAGCACGGAAATTGGATATACTCCCGTTTCGGGGTCAATTGCTCCGGTCTTCTGGACAGCAAAAGACAAATTCGTAGCCCAATTCAGATTCACTATAGATGACTACCCAATGGCGATCTATGAGTTTGACGCGTCCACGCTCAAGACTATCGGAACTCCTTTCAAAGGGCACACCAGTACCATCAGTGGTCTAGCACTCTCATCTGATTGTGTTCTTTTCGCCAGCTCTTCCTACGACACCATCAAGCTATGGACCTTCCAATCCCGCCAGTTTCTTGCCTCATTTGACGTCCAAAATACTCCATTCACCCTCGTCCTCTCGCCCGATTCACGCCAATTGGCTTACACGCTTATGGATGACACCAAGATCTACATATGGAACATCCCAGCCAAACATTTTCGCTAGCATCGGGCTTGCAGAAGAACTGCAGCCTAGTGTATGTATTCCCCACATAGATCCATCATTGATATGCTAACATATCTTACAGACCAGTAAATCTGAACGTTCGCGCCACGCTGGTCTACCCAGACGTAAGTGGTCATACTCTCTCATTTATCCACTACACACTGTTCTTCATTACAGTCCGATGCAACACGTCTCTTTGCCTACAAGGGACCCACATGCTTTCCTTCACTTTCTACGCAAACTCCTTCCCTCCCATACGGACGCAGTCCGTCCTACTCACACTGACGAGGCTCGTGATCCTGTTTCTTATCTTCTCACTCGACTCGATGGTTGTCTTGCAGTTCCCTGCTACACCCCCCCCATCTCGACTTCGACCTTATCGTTCAAAAAGTTTCGGTTCAGTTCGTCGATCCTTCAAAAGAAATGCCGGTCGTTGGGCCTTATAACTTTTTCTACAAGTCATACATCTTCCGCAACTTTTGAGAATCTCGCTGATATTTCTGCCTGCAGGTTCATTTATAATAGCCTCGATGGTTCATTCACTGAAATACCACAAGAAAGACTGTATCGCGGACAGGACGAGCTCCCGTACGATTACTGCCCCGTGTGCTCAATGGGTGAGGAGGGGGGCGGATGCACTCGTCCCCCACAAGATTCACCGTGGCGTTGCATGGAAGGGCGCTATGTATTATCTTCGTGACATTGTTATGATCAAGGCTGAGGAAGGACTGTGTCATATCGGCCAAATTACCCGCATTCACATTCAGCAGTCGGACGACAATGGTTGGGTTCGAGTAAGGATGTTTGGAAGAATTAACAAGTTGGGCCTCCGACCCTCGGAAGAGCTCAAGGATGAGGTGAGGGTACACAGCCCATGTACAATCTTCGCTTTGACCCAGGTCCCCAGCGCCATCTCTTTGTCACGCAAGATAAAATGAACTTCCCGATTTCCAGTATTATTGGAAAATGCCATGTCTACGTGCGAGCGGCTGTGCCAGAGCTCAAAGAATGGCTCGAAATGTCGCCCTATCACTTCTATGCTTGCTACTCCTTCCCGAGCCTCGTTGTGACCTCCTGGGATCACAAACACACACTTCTGCCTGAAGATCTCCTGGTGTGCGGATACTGTACTGCAGAGAACCTGGCTGAATGGAAGCAAAACCAAGAATTTTTGGAGAAGCAAAAACCCCTTCGTGCTTTGGACCCGTTCGCCGGAGCCGGAGCTTTCGGGATGGGGTTGGAGGAATACGGCTGCATCGAAGTTACCCATGCGGTCGAAATTTCTCCGAGCGCCGCAAAGACCTTGAAGTGTGCATTTTGCTCCTCATTTCAGCGATACTAACAAGGACTTGACAGAACCAACTTTCCTAAAACGGTGGTGTATAACCAATGCAGCAACCTAGTGCTCGCAGCAGCGATTAGATCATATACCAATCTCGAGGTTATGCCATTGGAGAAAATAGAATCGGATATCACAGAGGACCCCTACATCCCCGCCCCGCCAAAACCTGAGGACATCAATTGTATCATTGCTGGGTTTCCCTGGTCAGTGATGTCGTACTTTTGTACTCTTTTTGATCATACTGATATTGCACCTCAGCCAGCCCCATTCGCGTCTGAACATGTTCGTCAAAGCAAATGACCGCAAGAGCAACCTTATCCTCAACGTCTTATCGTGGGTTGACTTTATACAGCCAAAATACTGCTTCTTTGAGAACGTGCGCGGGTTCCTGTCGTTCGGTCTAAAGGTACGACAAGACGGGCCGTATAGGGTTAAAGGGGGTACCCCCATGGGCGGATTGAAATTCTTGATCCGGGCAATGACTGACATGAAGTAAGTGTCGCTCAAGCATCAAGTATCTATCCAACATCATACTTCTCAGCTACCAAGTGTGCTATGGTATCCTACAAGCTGGTCACTACGGCACTCCTCAAACTCGTGTGCGGTTTTTCATGATCGCGGCAAAGTACGGTCATCCCCTTCCTCAGCTCCCTCAACCTACACACGCCTTCCCTCCAGTAGACGCGCTGGGAATTGATTTTCCAATTGGACACCCATATCAGACCTATTTGGACAGAGACTGGCTACGCGCCTCACCAGTTTGTCACTATTGACGATGCCATCAGTGACCTTCCTCGATTCGATTGGTACAGTTGCATTACCCTGAAATGGGCTACGTTCACTGGTTATTGGTTACAGGGCAAACCAA
>NW_024540903.1:0-14879 GCF_016647625.1 Suillus subalutaceus
TTTGTGTGTTTGGAACAGCATGGTGGAGCTCTCATGGTCCCAAGGACCTCTACGATAAAACAGGCAGCCCGTCGTCTGCAAGCTTAGTCGAGCCGGACCTCCCAAACGTGTTCGGTGATGTTCGGTCCAGGGTTCGACCAAATGGTTGAACCAAACCTCTGGTCCAGTTTGGCGTTCGGAAAATTTGTCCCAAGAACTGGACTGAACCGGACTTTGGCAGCACTAGAAAGAACAGCAACTCCAAATCAACACTGATGGCAACCTGAGAACATCAGTAAAAATACCCTTGTCTACAGGTTGCTATATAGTCAGTATAGTACATATAGTCCAATGTGTCAAGTCCCTACTATACCCTGCTAGATAGTCACACCGTTAGGTGTATAGCACTACAGTAACTTCTTATAGCAAACGCTACAGAGCTACAGGCCACTACACATTCTACATAGTACCACAGGAATCAACGTAGTAGTACCAGGAACCTGCATGTTGGCACTGTAGCTCTCGCCATACCAAACCCGTCAGAACCGCACATCAACAAATTGAATGTATTCAGGGTGGCAACGACTTGAATAACCATACCTCCGACACTTGTAAGAACCAGTGGCCTCCTGAAGCATCAAGCATCACCAGCCTCTACCCCTTCAGGACGCCCTTCTCGCGCCGCTCCCATTTCGACCTCAAACTCTCAGATCGCATCATTGAATACAATCATTGGTGAAGGCGTCGACAGATACTGCTGTCTTGAGTGGGTTTATACCACCAGCATGTAACCTTATCGTCAGTGTTAGGTTAGGCTAACAATCAATGCAAGTAGCCAGATAACGCACCGAGCCACATCAAGCAGAGTATCACGAATGGTCTCCAGTAACTTGTAAAGAGCAAGTGTGCCCGTCAAACCGCTGCAACAAGTCCAGATGGGGCCAGGTAGACTGGAGCATAAGACACCGAGGAGATTAATGTCGTCCCTTACTCCAGTGGAACCACTCGTCAATACAACATTCCATCTGTCGGACTTTAGCTGCTGCGCCAACTATCTGACACCCTCCAAAGTACTCACCACCACGAGTACCAGCGCAATCATTTTCACAGGTAAAGGATTGAAGTATTTAGCATAGAGTATACCTTCATCCATGTGGTTTGCAAACCACATATCATTGATTGCTTTCTGGATCAACTCTGCTTGTATATGCCAGATTTCATCTCCCAATCCTTTCACTCACACAGTCAGACATTGCCTAATGATGATCAGGCTGACATACCTTAAAAACAAATGATGTCCCTTCCTTCAATGACTCGGCCAAGTCACGGTTGGCCTTAACAGCCGCCATTGACGGCTCGCCCAGAACCCAAAAAACAAGGCCGTGAGACCACGCATCTTTGTTTTGAGCTCCCCACACACATGGGACATGCGCCTCATTATCTACACCGTCATAAAACATCAATCAAGGTCAGGACAAGAACCTAACAGAGTGCTTGCCATTTTCACCAATGAAGGCGTAAGTTGAACAGTAAGTCCAGTAATATCAGATGCCTCATGCCAGGCACATTTCGCTAACTTGGTTTTGACCAACAGCATCTCAGGAAAAGGTGCCTGAGTGACCACAAGACAGCGGTAAATGGATGTAGCGGCGGTGAGCACATCCTTGGTGACATGATCAAAATCTGCCGCCTTTAATCGCTGGCGTCTTCCATTCAAACCTGGGATATTCGCTTGATTGTCTGGGATATTCACTTGATGTCTTCATCAGAGACCTCCAGCTGGTGCCTGACGCTGTCAAAGCGTTGTAACTGCTTCACTCCTGAGGAACGCTCCCTGGCTGGATACCGTCTCTTCCATCACTGCATGGCCCTCCTGCTCCATCCTCTGATTGCTGCCGGCAATGATGGTGTCGAGATGGTGTGCACCGACTCATGGATACGTCGTGTGTACCTGATTCTGGCCACATACGTGGCCGATTTCCCAGAACAGTGTTTGGTGCCTGTTGTAAGGAAAATCGGTGTCCGAAGTGTCTTGTTGCGGCAGAGGAGCGAGGGGATGCACTGCACTCAGAGATGCGTGATCCTAAGACCACGAAAGATATATTGCAAAGGTGAAAGATGGGTCAGCATCCGCCTGAATTTGAGGAAAATGGACTACATAGCATTTACAAGCCCTTCTAGGCCAATATGCCCCATGCCGACATCCTCCTAGCGTTCACTCCAGATCTTCTGCACCAAGTTCATAAAGGTGTATTCAAGGATCACCTGGTGAGGTGGTGTCAGCAAATAATCGGAGAGGAAGAAATGGACGCACGATTCAAGGCAATGCTGGATTACCCAGGGCTCCGTCACTTCAAGAAAGGAATATCGACTGTCAAGCAATGGACCAGAAGCGAACATAAACAAATGCAGCGAGTGTTCATTGGCTTACTCACCGGAGCGGTTCCTAGGTATGTGTATTTCAGGTGTCAAAGATGGAATATGTGGCTGAGTTTGGATCCCTGCCAGTTGGGTCTTGGTAGTTGCTCGTTCGATTCTGGACTTCTCGTATTACGCGCAGCTGCGGATTCACACGACGGATTCGCTCAAAGCCTTACAAATAGCACTATCAGTATTCCATAGTCATAAGGATGTCCTCAAGGAACTGTCTATTCGCGAACATTTCAACATCCCAAAAGATCCACCAACTCACTCATTACGTCCAGTCAATAACATTGTTTGGTGCAGCTGATGGTTTTAATACAGAACTTCCTGAGCGCTTGCATATAGACTTTGCCAAGGATGCTTACCATGCCACCAATAAACGTGATTATGAAGAGCAAATGGTCTTGTGGCTCCCAGCGCCAGGATGCCATCTTTCTGCAGGGTGCATATCTGGATTGGCTGGCACAAGTGCCTCTCTCAGCTGTAGGCCGGACCAAGGATGATTCAAACACGTACGACTCAGACTTGGATTCGGACTCGGACTCACATGAAACAGAGGCAGCTACTCCCCATACTACATCTGCCAAGTGATTGCAAACGACACATGTCCTTGCAAAGGCTCCAGGGCATCCACACCAATCAGTTCAAGAGATTGTAGCATCACATGGTGCTACCAACTTTTTGACAGCTCTCCAATCTTTCATACAGAAGAATCTCCCTGGATGCACTGTCGTACCAGGGGTGCAGGACCGTTTTGACGTTTATTGGCAAGTCGTCGTTGTAATGCCACCTGACCTCCGAGTTGGTGATACACCAACGCGGAGGCGCATTAGAGCCACACCTGAGAGATTGTCATCAGGCTGTAAGCCTGGTGGTCCAGCTCGGTTTGATATGGGGTTGATATCTGACAGTCCTCATCCTGTGCGTTTGCAGACACTGCATGGTAGGTTTTTGGGAGTTGTCTCAAGGGTGGTGTTTAATAATCGCTGTTGCAGGTCTGAGAGTGGCGCAAGTTCGTGCTATATTCACCCTCCCTCATCAATTCGGCACATACATCAGAGCCCTCACATACATTGAGTGGTTCACACCTTTTCAGGACACCTGACCCTTCTTCTGGAATGCGACTAGTGTCGCACTTGACCCGCCATTGTCGCTGCAATGCTGCTGTCATTCATGTCAATGAAATCGTTAGGCCATGTCATTTAATACCAAAGATGGGACCTTCAGTTGAGTCAAGGTGAGGAGTGGAGATGCATACGAGGCCGCGAATGATTTTTATTTTAATGAGTTCATCGACGGCGAGATGTTTTGCGCTTCAGTGGATACTAATTAGATTGCAGAATGTCATGGAGACCCACTACTGCACAATGAAGCCACCTGTAGCGTCCTGTAGCGGTCGTGGGTAGCTCCTGTAGCTACCTATAACACACTGTTTAGGTTCGTGCCTACTGTAGGAGTATGTAGCAAAACCTTGCGGCTACATAGCGCTATGGTGGCTATATGGCTCTATATAGCTGTCACCAGGGGCTACGACGAACTTGACTTTTTACTGATGAATGGAGAGAACATAAGTCTTCTCAACGACAGGTTATGACACCCCGTCGTGAGAGGCTTGATTGCAATATTATCTGATCATGGACGAACATATATGATTATATAGCATAATGAACATACTATCTACGCCCCAAAGATGAGATTGCATCTAAGGACGCGTAGCTCTAGCGCGGGTGCAGCGTCGTCCGCCCCTGCATTCAAGAAAATGACTACAAGAACAGTTTTACACTCCCATCAAGTATCTCCGCATCTTCGCATCCAGAAATAGAGTCCAATGCCAGCCTGCTAATCGTGAGAGGAAATCGCGGACTGTACATTAATTCTGGTGGTAAAGACAGCGAGGCTGGGACCTTCGTCCCGGGCAGGGATGGAGCAAATGCCAGTATCGATAGATTGGTGTAGATTAAGCATCAGACGAGAGATCAGAGTAACGGACAAGCTGGATGTCACGTCATAATTAATCTCAATTCGTGCTTATTGCATCGACCACTCACCAGCTTGTCAATGTTGCAAGACCGCCTCTGATAGTAACCTTGCCGATCGTCAGGAAATAGTAAACCTGAATACGAGATGAGGCTGTATATGCTCACCGAACCAGACTGATTCAAGCTGTAAGTGATTTGTGACACTATCGATGTTCATTCGTTCACTCACGTAGTATGTCAATATGTTCGGTATGTTAACAAGTGTCATCGCTCTGAAGGCATGCGGATGATCAGGTGAGAATCACTTGAATCAATCTCGCTAGCAATCTCACCCGAAGTACATCGCACCTGCGTTTTGTTGATTCAGTGTGTACAATTCAGATGCAACGAAAAATTTACCATCGTGAAATATGATATCAATGATATTTCTCCTGGTGACTAAAGACAACCGCAGCAAACCTCTAGTTTTACAAGTCCTGTACACTATGAGGATGAAGATTAGTAATTCGAATACCATTTCGGCCATCCATGCTAGCCCAAGACCTGCAATTGGATAAGGTCGTGGCATGCAAATTAGACTTGGGATTCACTGACGGACGGCTCTGCAATAACTTTTGAGTAGGCACACAGAACAGCGAAGAGGATGGCGTACATCGCTACTGTATATGTTTCATAGCAACCAACTCCTGGCAAAAGTTGCCGCAGGACCCATATAACGCCCCAAACCTTCCACCTAGAAACGATCAGTACAAGAGTGTAAAATTCTACGCAAACTTCGAAGACTCACAGAAACTGTTATCGCAAGAGTAATCATTATGATTGTCATCAAAGTAAGCAGGCGCTTGCTACCACCGTAAAGAGCATAAGTGCGAATGATCAATATAACTGCAACTTTCAGTATATGAAGTTCTCGCAGTGAACTTCTACTCACGGCAAACAATGACTGCTTGGAAAATAAAGGTCAGTTGTCTGTATAGCTCGTATTCCGAACAGCTAAATCTTTGTTAATCAATATTCAAGAACCAGACTCAAAATGAAACAAACCTCTACAGAAAGAAGTTGTGAACCCGCCAGCTCAGTATATGCATAATGAAATAATAGAACCTCAACTGAAAGCGGCACGAAGCCTAAAACTAAGCAGGGGATATTGACAAGCAGAGCGAGATAGCGATTGAACAGAAATAATATCGCAGACAGTGCTCTCGGACGGCGCCAAATAAAAGCGATTTCTTCTGGTAGGGTCGCCATATGGTCGTATATCAGAATACCTAGAATATCATGTTAATATCCTGATATAAAGAATCAGACTAAGTCCTAGTACTGTTTGCTGCCAGGAGGGAGTAATTGCAGAACAACCTGTGAACATTTAGTTGCGATCAGGATACATGATCATGTATGTATCACTGACATCTGCTGGGCTTCCGAGCTAGTAATATCCATCACGGGGCGATGTGCAATAGAAGAATGGCATTGAGAATGTGCGGTGATTCCTTATATACCAGGACTGCGCAACGTAAAAATTTGCGGAAACTAGTAAGTGAATCGAGACTCCAACTCCAAAACGTCCTAGACGCATCATAGTGCTGTGCATCAACGTTCCAAGCAGAATGATACTAGCCTCGATTTTTGATCCCCGCCATTAAAAGGTATATGGCTGAAATACAGGATTAATGCCACTGGTATGGCGATCGAGCGTCACGTTGGGCCAACTTGCAAGTAGGAATAGCCACTAGTACTACTAGGGATCATCGATCAAGGGGGATGTGAAAGAACAGCAACTCCGAGTCAACGCTGATGGCAACCTGAGAATATAATACTAATTGTGGACATTATAAACGTAACGTTTCACGTTGATAGATCTACGATAATCTATAGATCTCTGCGATACGGACATGGTCACACTGGTTTTCTCAAAATATCTATAATGCCACATCGTACAAGTTATTCGTGACGAATAAAAGTATCTTCTTTCTCCGAACCTTTCTGCATTAGTCACATGTTTTACACCGTACCACTAGCGGCGATCTTAATCTCGGCCTTAGGCTTGCCAGATTCAGTCCCGTACTTCTCGATCGTCTTCACGAGCTCCATGCCCTCGACGACCTCACCTGGTACATAAGTTAGTTCTGATCGATAGCTGCTTGATGAAGATCCTCACCGAACACTACGTGAGCACCGTCGAGCCAGCTAGTGACGATGGTGGTGATGAAGAACTGCGAGCCGTTGGTGTTCTTGCCTGCGTTTGCCATGGACAGAAGTCCAGGCTTGGTGTGCTTAAGTTTGAAGTTTTCATCTAAAACATATCAGGATTATATGCCGAATTCTGAGCGCCGTTATGACCCTCACCAGCAAATTTCTCGCCGTAGATAGACTTGCCACCAGTTCCATTGCCCCTGGTGAAGTCACCACCCTGAAGCATGAAGGATGGAATGATGCGATGGAAGCCAGAGCCAGCATATCCAAATCCATTTTGACCGGTGCACAACTCGCGGAAGTTTCTGGCGGTCCTCGGTACATCCTCGTCATAGAGTTTGAATACAATGCGCCCCAGCATTGTTGCCGTTGATGGCGATGTCGACTATAAAATCAGATGGGTCAAAGATGAGTCCCTGTTTGCGAATATCGCCGATACAACACTCACGTAAACGTTATAGCCATGATGGATAAGAGAGAGATTTGAGATTGAAGGTTTGCGAGAGCTGCTCTGATAAAAGGGTGAGTCGGACGATGCCGATCTGAGTCGGAGATGATCATCGGATTTCGGACGTCGTTATCTAGCCACCACGCCTACATAAAAACGTGCGACATGTGGAGCCTCCAAGACAGTTACTTTCCGTGATCCACAGCGGTCTGCCGCCGCAAGTCGCCGCCGCGTGCTTCATCTAATTTGACACCTCCTGCCGAGATATCGATAATGAGTCGCCTGTGATTCGCTTGTAATATCTCTTTCGCTAAGCTAGTACTCGATGCACATAATCACTGCCCCCTATAAGTGTTCGATCTAGCTGCTGAATATTCGACTGAAGAAACCAGTTTTCGGCAGCTCTGCCTCATCTCTGTATCTGATTACAATTCTGCCATCCCGAGACTCAACCCTGAGCTCATCCCCATTCCAATTGTCAAACAACTGATGCGGAAAGTCACCGACAAAATATCGCCGCGTACGCTCAACAGTGCTTAATATGGTGCTCCGTTGCAGAAGATCGTCGGAGAGCTTTGTACTTTGCCTCGTGGTCAGGAGAAGCGAACCGTGGAATGATCGAGGTAGAAGGACGGTTACTGATCCATCGCGTGCATAGATGTCCAACAGGAATGGTGCAACGACCTTGACCGTATTCTAGAGCGTATCAGACGGTGCACTGCTCGTAATGATCAATACTCACAATCTTAGCCGTGATACTTCCATCTGGGAACTCAGCGAGAGGGTAGTGCGGCGACCATTATTAGGAGCAGCTTCCTCTGACCGATCAACCAAATATCAGCATTGATACTCCCGTCCTTTGTGCGAAGGTACAGATTTTCTCCTGTCCTTATCTGTTTCTCCAACATTCAGTGGAGGAAGCAGACTGGTGGGTATTTGGATCAGAGGGGTCGATCACATAACAGCCTCGTATTGGTTTTATCCTTGAGTATAAGTGAAAGAAAATTGGTGGGATTGGAAGGAGGCTGAACCTCTGTGGAATTGGTGGGATTGGAAGGAGACTGAAACTCTGTGGAATTGGTGGGATTGGAAGGAGGCTGAAACTCTGTGGAACACGAGCTTGCAATCTGTGTGTGCTGCACATGTGTTGAATATGCTGGAGGTAGTGCATCCTGTAGACAGCTGTCAACGAGAGCAATATCGGGAAGATATCTCATCAACGAACATCCATGGCGTTGTTCGCCGACCCTGATTGATCTTGCCCGGTCTCTGTCACCTTGGCACGCTCATCCTGGAGCTGCTTCTCTGACATGATCATCGGGGCCTAGTTGTGATGGAGGTAAAGTCGTCAAAGATTATTGGGCGAGTTCACAACCGAACAAATACAAGGAGGAGCACTGCGGCGCTCCGAGTCCCAAGGTACTGCGGCTGCGTACTGCGGCAATGGATGATCGAGACAAAAAAGGCAGGCAGCTGTTTATTGATCAACGCCACATCGTACTGATTACATGAAAAGTAGTCGTACATGTGATTCCAGAAAGTTACCCACTACCACCGAATAACCGATTCAAAAGTCCTCCTCTGCTGGTATTATTTGCGTTTGTATGTTCTTCGACATTATTTTATCCTGATGTTCCCATGTTTTCGCTTCTATCGCAGTTCATCCCCATTCCAATCACTGTCATCAACCGTGGACAAGTCTCCAACAAAATATCTTCGAGTCAAATCCACCTGACTCAGATGCGTGCAGTTTTGGGAGAGAGTATCGGGAAAGGAAGACGGAACCGTGGCTAGTCGTTAGAAGAGGAAACCGCTGAAAGAGCGCGGAAGAATATACAGTCACAGAGCCGTTGTTCGCTGAAATGGTCAGCAAGAACGGCGCAGCCCCTTGAATAGTGTGCTAGCATTCCGATCAACAAGGAACCAGGGCAATCAAACAAACAACGTACAACCCGCGCAGTCACAGAGCCATGTTTAGAGTCAATGCCAAGCATCGTGCGTTTTGTGGACGTCTTAGAATCGGAGAGTTGAGCGCCTCGAGTACCGAGTAGCCATATTTCTCCATTGACAGATCCATTTGTTGAGTGCAAGGATAGATTCTTTCTGTCTGCCTCGCTCTCTTCTGGACGCAGAGGTGGAAGAAGAGAGGTGGGATGTTCATGCCAGGGTCTATGACGTACTCCCCTTGATAGAGTTATTCTCATTGAAGAGATGCAAGTAATTCGTTGGTTTGGACTTGTACGTGGGTTGAGGAGGAATGCTGGAAGAGGATGCACCCGCAATTGCATCTTGATCTGAAGTGTTGCTATAATATGATGGAGGAGGCTGTAAGTGAAATCAGTAAAGTAGTAGAACAGAACCAAGATTTCACGCACTGCTTCTCCGGCAAGCTCATTCTCAGGTATCTGGCGGAGCCTTGAGTTCAGAGGAAGTTTTATCTGTAGAGTCCTGTAAAGATACGATCATTGTGCAATGTAGTATTGCAAAGCTAGAGTCAGCTGGTTTTAAGTCTCTTGCTAGTGGTGAAGTTCCGTCTCATGCGGTGACAACAAAGCTGCGGCTGCGCTCTACAGGCTTAGGTAATGACAGGCTGAGCCTGTCACAGCCACACTGTACCCGGAACGCAAGTTATGACATGCACAGGTTAGCAACTGTCTGACATTCTGTTGTGCCTCAAGCAGGCGCCCGTACCAGGGTCCACACTATCTTTATTAACAGTGGCGTAGATTATGTCTGGCCAGCAGAGACCATCCACAGATGTCTCCCGCATTTGAGAGAATATGAGTACCACAGCTGCTCAGGCAGGAGCCCTAATCGTGTTACAAATGTGTGACTGTGAGATCATGCCGACTAGAACAACAACTGCAGAGTGCTCCGTGGTCAACCACAGGTAGAATCACCTACAGATCTCGCAAAAGATGGAAATGATGAGCATGGATGTCATATATGCATGTGAATATCGACCATTGCAGGACGAAGAAATTTTACATATGAACCCGTACTTAGGTATGCAAGCAAATCCATACTCCATGGCGCCTTCACATCGTGACAGACAATCAGAAAGTGGAAGGGCGGTTAGCAACGAATGTCGCAGCAGTTTTACCAACACGGTGAGGGAGAGGGAACTTGAGGTTGGGGGTAAGGAGCTGCTTGATGTAGGGGCGGCGGACATCATCAGACTTAGCGATCTCAACAACGCGGAGGATCTGAGGAAATACAGATATCAACATGATGAAAGAATGGAAGATGTCATGGCATACGTGGATCGACCGGAAGCGGGCACGGTGCCTGGCAGCCATGTCCTGGTAAAGGCTTTTGACTGCATCAGCACGGGTGAGGTCACGGAACTCCTTGTACATGTTGTGGGTTCCCGATCGCGAGTCGTAGCGGATCCAAATACCGAAGTTCTTGACCTTCAGAGGTTTTGCCTCATGTATCTGTGAAACAGGTCATATAGACCGTTAGCAATCCCGTTCCGCCTGCCACTTGAACGGCTGCAAGGGATACACACAACGTTGACACCAATGATTTCACCACTGGCTTTCTTGACCTTCTTCAATTGCCTAGGTGGATGTTACATTGCGCCAAAAAAAACACTGGAGGCTAGCGTACCTGAGGAAATACCAGAACCGGGATTTCGCAACGACATCATTAGGAGCAAAGATGCGCATGCGATAGATTTTAGGGTTGGGCTCATTCGTAGTGGGTAAGTGACGTCCGACGACCTGGAATTCTTGAAGGCCCATCTGGTGCAGAACATATTAGCACACATCCAGACAGGAAGAGTAACATCCATCAAGAGAAAACAATTTTTCTAGCTTGTTTTCCTCGATAGAGCTCTCTGTACGCATGCTAACGTCGTAAATGAGTTGCTTACTTTGAGATTGACTTGTGCTTGAGGCGTTGACGTTGGCGAGGAGGGCGAGACCGCTATCTACACCAAGGTTTGAGGTAGTTGTTTGTCAATGTTTGTGGCTGTGGCGGAGCGTGAATCATGAAGCCTGCTGTTCTCTGATACAAGCTTGAAGATCTATTTGAAATCTATCGCATGCAGATTCTTTATGATGATGAAGAGGATGTAGTATGGATGTACCATTAAAAAGTATAGAATGATCAGAAAATGCAGATTTATTCGACAGTCATTACAGTGTCTATTATCTCTGTGACGCGATTGGCCCCATACTCACTCGGTCGCGAAGAGAAAACGATATCTTTCAAAATCTGAGATATCAAACCATGTTGAGCCTCTGCGGCAATCTTTGTGCTACGAAAATATAAGCTTGACTGCACTACACAAGGCAACAAAAACCTACCTATCCTTCACACCCTTTGCGAGTTGATTGTCTTCTTTCTTCTTTTCTTCCTTCTGTGACAAACAAGCATGAGTATTTAATGCACAGACAGTTGAATGATAACCTACCTTGGGTACACTTGATGTCTTCTCCTCCTGTCCTTTCGTTGTCGGCATAGGCGCCCGTGTGCTGGACACCGAGGCCTGAGCCTTAGAGAGTTTCTGATGCAAATCTACGATCTGTGACACTGCATACGCCCGATTCTGTACGCGTGTTGTATGGGAAAACAATTGAAACTAGTAAAAGCTTCTTACCGAAATCAAAGGGCTCTGGCTGAGTGTGTTGACCCAGTACTTGTTCCACAACAAACCGAGCAGCTCAGTATCCAAGCTCGATTTGAACACCTCCACGTCTAGTGGGTAGTACTGGTTCGCGTGCACACCAAAGTCTTCAATTTTGCTCAGGGGAATGGATTGGTATTCGGAAGCCGATACGTTAGGAGGCGTGTAATTCGGTGGGTACGTGCGGAAAGCACCAATATCAACTTTGCCAGCAGAGATGGTGCGATTTGGGTCAATCTATGGCATTGAGGGTCAGACCAGCGATCGGGCTGAGACATGATGATGGACGCACCACGACGGCCACGAAAGGATCCTGGAACTGCTGGTTGTTCATTTGGGTGTCTACATCTATTCCCGAAAGCCAACACCCATAGCCTGGATGTGAGTGGTACCAGCCAATGGCATTCTCCAATCTTTTGGCCTAACGGGGGGTAAGCGCAAGTTGTTTGGAAGGCTCAATTCCATACCTTCTCGCTCTCCGAAATATACTTTACCATGTACTCATTTGCTTCATTGGCAGCGTTAACACGCGTCTCCGTGCCCTGCACAGGAAGTGCGAAGGAGTCCATGATAACCAGTGAGTTGCCCATCACCTTGCCTTGCATGAGCCCCATAATCTCATGTGGCACTCCTGATCGTGCATGAATGACCTGCAGAGGAAACAACATCAGATTTCTGTTGAGATCTCAGCTGTTCGACCTTTCCATCTTTATCAAAGCGACAGCTGAGATCTTGCATGATTTGAAGTATTGTGGACTATGAGGGAAGTCATTGAGGCCTGCTCTGGTGATATGGGGTAGTCCGACATACTCTTGTCCCATGGTGCCTCCCGGGTTTATCCGCTTATTAGCCTCGACATCAAAGGCATATATCTCATCTTGAGGCGAAACTTCAATATGTCGTTCGCTAGCGAGAAGGTCTTGAACGCGGTGCTAGAAGTCATGTGGTGGTAGATGACAAGGGGCCACAATTGTGGCGGAGGCAGATTTCAAATTGTACAGTGCAAATAATATTATTGTCGGATCAGACATCGAACATATGAGCTCTGAGCCCCTACTAGCCATGTTACTAGTCAACGTTTCGGGAATAATAACCATCTAATGCCTTCGTACAACATCTGAATGTTTATAGGAGACCTCTCTGTTCTCGTCCGAGAGTAATTCTCCCCTCATCCTTTCTATCGGAAGCCGAATGTTAGTATGGGCTAGCCCCAAGCTAGTGGCCACAAACTAACTCTCTACTTCAACTGCAGCTCTCCGTTCCTTCTTCTCCTTCAACTGACGCTCCATTTCTTCGAACGCGTTGAAGATGACCTCGTGCCTCTTTTCTGCGGCTGGTGTATTGGCTCTAACGCGATCTGGCCACTCGGAATCTGGTATTGAAAGAGCAGAAAGTGACGAGCGCAAGGCCACAATCGACTCCTTGTAAGTCTCTAGAGATTCCTTCGTAAAGGTCATAGACACAGATTGCACATCCTGACATGCAACATTCTTGCCTTATAGTAGACATTGAACTTGGCTTTGTTAGAGAATTTACCTTCATCTGAAGGTGGTATGGGTTCTTCGGGGATCACAAAGCCCGCGATGGTACCAGGAGTGTTTTGCGCACCATGGCATGAGGAAGATGTCAATTGAGGCGACGCAGCCTTTGATGCATCCTCGACGTCCTGAGAAATCTCAGATATCTGCCTCGTGATACGCATTTCCTCGCCGAAGAGCATTTTCTAGTCTGCGGTAGCGTTCAGTGAGATTTTGTCCGCCTCTGCTTCGATTGTTCCAGTAGTTTCGGGAGATGGATGGTATCGACAAAACAGCGTTAGACGAGCTCGTCGCACTCGTAGCAAATGAGCGCAAGCATAGCATGTGAGCGCATGCAGATACCGCTATCCTCCGCTGGCCAAGAGACAGCATGCATGCTCCTATTGTCTTGTAACCGTCCTGCTCAAACTGCAGGTTAAAAATGAGCTTGCTAAGTAATCCTGCAATATGATATTTTGTTTGATGACAAACCTTGACAGCGGTGTGCAGTGTGCTGAGTCAGCTCCAGCATTGATCCAAGCTATGTTTAAAGTCAGGAAAGTTCCGGACGTTAACTTTGCATTATTTTTCTCCTACATAGAAGCCAGAACAACTTGTGGAACGCGAGTGGACTGGTATTGAATTCTGAAGTCGCAGTCTTGCCTTGAAGACCAAGCTAGACTTATCGCATTATTATTCGAACCTACTGCAAGAAAACGCCGCGACATTTTTCCTCATAATGCGGCAAATCGTTGCGCGCCGAACTGCCATAATCTTTGGCATATGCTGCTCCGTCCGGCTCTTACACATGATAGACTTCATTGTGGTGGGTGAGCCCACGCGAAGCTCGGTCTCTACCTCAAGTGTAGTTTCCTCTGGGTGCTGTCATAAATCTTAACGATGACACTCTGCAAGTGATTCCACCACTTCGACAGGATGAAAATCTGGGCAACACGGACTCCGGAATTACAGTACTCTGGATAGAAGTTTGGCGGCGACACCACTGAATTCATCGTCGGCGAAAGTACCGGAGGTGTGAGCATATTGTCTTCTTGCTCGTGGTGATTATCAAATTCTGAGCAGGTACAGACCGCGCCTTTAAATCGTGCAGTCGCACAACAATGGATTTAGGGGTTCGACTGTCAATATCGATGCCTCACAAGCAGAAATCTATTTCGGTATGTCATCAGGGATTGGTGGGGTCCAAAACAGAAAAAAAAGACAATGTCAACATCATGACTGATGACAATTCTGAGAGACCAGTTTTCTACTGTGATTTCAATAATGGATCTGCGCTGAAATTGTACGGCCGTGGCGAAATGAATGGTAACCTCACCCGTGGAGAAAGAATGTCGTCCTCGCTGCAGACTTGATGATAGCAATATTGACATCAGTGGCACCTTCCACCGACCCCAATTCGTTGATTGACAAGGTCGTCGATGACGGTGATCGGTCTCCCCAACCGAGCTCAAATTCCCTTCTCATTTCTGAATGCCTTCCCCCGGTCATTGTTTCTGCTCCGAGGTGCTCGTTTACGGCAAGGATATTCAGCCTAGCATCTCGCGCATAGAAAGGATCTAGCATTGTTTCACTTCTGAGCTACATGCGCCAGTCTCCTGTAGATGATGGCGGAAACGGAGGTCTGGGTAACGATTGCGTATCAATTACGTTTTATATTGCTTCCAAACCACCTTGAGTGGACGGAT
>NW_024540904.1:0-14873 GCF_016647625.1 Suillus subalutaceus
ATCCTAAACAGCCACCGTGACATCCTTGTCAATTACTGTTTCAGTTCTGTAACTTCCGTTGTGCATTTGCATGTTCAATTTAAGCTTCAAGCTATGTAAAGTTTGAACGAAAGTGATAGTTCTGCTGATCGATGATCGAATGTTTGAAAGCCGCAGCAGGGCCTGGCCCAAAAACTCTGAAGCAGGCCCACGGCTGCTCTCTATAATGTTCGGCTGAGATCGATCTGACAATGATATGGTATGCAAGAATAGCAGAGGGAGCCTCGTGTTCAGCTTGATGCTTCATGGGTGAATAGATTAGTAGGGCGAGCAGTGTCTCTGACTTGATGTTTCACTCTCGAAGGTTTAAAATCGCTTTTGCATCAAGGTTGGTGTCTAATTTGATACTTCAATACTACAGGTACAGGTGAGATAAAAACGTCGGACTTTGGTAGTTATTGGACCTCAGAGGGACGACCCAGACAACTGCCAGCGGTCTCGGAGACGTCCTAGCGCTTCTACAACCTTAGGCTAGAATGATTTTAGAGAGGCGAAACTCAATATTGTACTCAAGACATACCTTCGTCGACATCTGTGTCATCCTTAGTGTCTGTGCATCTCTCGTTAGACAGGACATAAGAATACAGAGGAATCGAAACGTACATTGGCCCCCGTAAACGTTGCGCTTCTCGACATCTGTGTCATCCTTAGTGTCTGTGCATCTCTCGTTAGACAGGACGCGAGAATACAGAGGAATCGAATCGTACATTGGCCGCCATAAACGTTGCGCTTCTCGACATCTGTGTCATCCTTAGCGTCTGTGCATCTCTCGTTAGACAGGACACGAGAATACAGAGGAATCGAAACGTACATTGGCCACCGTAAACGTTGCGCTTCTCGACATCTGTGTCATCCTTAGCGTCTGTGCATCTCTCGTTAGACAGGACGCGAGAATACAGAAGAATTTAAACGTACATTGACCCCCGTAAACGTTGCGCTTCTCGACATCTGTGTCATCCTTAGCGTCTGTGCATCTCTCGTTAGACAGGACGCGAGAATACAGAAGAATTTAAACGTACATTGACCCCCGTAAACGTTGCGCTTCTCGACATCTGTGTCATCCTTAGCGTCTGTGCATCTCTCGTTAGGCAGGACACAAGAATACAGAGAAATCGAAACTTACATTGGCCGCCATAAACGTTGCGCTTCTGGACATCTGTGTCGTCGACATTCTTGTAAGACGGTTGCGAAAACCATGTCAGTGCTACAAGAGAAATACCTTGGGAGCGCTCTGACGCAGCGGGTGCTGCTGCTGTCATCTGCAGGAGAGCGATGGAGACGAGAACAAGCGACAACAATCCTTTCATGATTGCTAGATGTTACGGTGAAGTGATTGTTGGAATTTCACTGGGGTGCTGAGTGCACTTCGATTCCAGGAATATTGCTTTTATATTGCTACAAGCTCGATTATCAGACTCACTGACTCAGGCCTTTTTGTTTTGTGTATTTGTTCAGGTAATTCATTCTGCCATTTGTCTTTCTTGAGCGTCCAGTTTGCAATATATTCAATAAGAAGTGAGCAACTTCGTCGGACATACCGTCACAGATGAATCTGCCAACCGGACGAGTGAAAAGGGGATCGAGAACTAACAGCGGTAAGCCACTGAAAAGACAAAGAACAGCGTCGGACATACCATCACAGATGAGTCTGCCAACCGGACGAAAGAAAAGGGGCTCGAGAACTAACAGCTGAAAAGACAAAGAACAGCAAACAATATAGAGTCCCGGATGAAGCCCTGAAGCCCGGCCCGGCCGCGAACAAAAACCGGGCTTTAGAGTCTTTGGCTGGGCCTGCGGCTTTCAAACATCCGATCATCGATTAGCAGAGCTATCACTTTCGTTCAAACTTTAGAAAACTTGAAGCTTAAATTGAATATGCAAATGCACAACCGAGGAATTGACAAGGCGGTCGCGGAGGATCACTAGGGCGGTAAGAAAAAAGCCCGAGACAATGAGTCTGCAAGTGAGTCTGCGGACTGCAAAATCATGTTCCCTGTGCGAACGATGAAGTCAGTGACGAGATCATATGCGGAGTCGCCAGATGATCGGGTAAAACGCCATTGACCAGATGACCCAATGGTGCAGAGACACTCACACGTCACTAGTTCAGGATGCACGCAACTCATTTGCTTCATGGCTACCAGGAAGTTCCTCTTCAACACGTTCTGTTGCCGACTCCTTAGCTCCTTAACTCCTCCAGTCGCTCTTATCATATCGGATCAAGAATTTCCAGATGATGGAAGGTCTGCTGTGTTAACGTGCGGCAAACGCATGATGAGCAAGCAGCGTGTCAATATGACGCTTCTGAGGTAGAAGATCCCAATTTCGCGACCATTCGAATGTTCGACGAGAAGTTGGACATCATCAAGGAGTGGTAGGATAAAATGAGTACTGATGTTCATAATGTCGCGGAATAAGCAACCACGTGACCAGCCGAGGCTCTTGAAAACGGCGGTTTGTGCATAATGCCAAAGGTCGGAGTGCTGTTGCTATCGTTTCTTTTACATATCCGGATCTTCAGATCCACCACCACGCCACGACACGTAGTCATTGCCACCGGGTAAGTTATCTTCAAGTTCAATTAATTTCCTTGCGCAGAGCTCCTTGCCAAGCATGCGTGTCATGATTATAACTGCTACGTCACCAGCTACAATTAATTTCCTTTTTTGCTTATAGACAACCTGGTGGTGCCGCACCTCCTCGGACATCATCTACTCCGCTGCTTCTACCTTATCAGACAGTGTCGAGAAGCAGCTCACAGAACTTCCCGGGGATTGGAAACCTCCCTCAGAGTCCCGCGCTCGGAAGAACTTTGCCTTTCTCTGCACTTTCACTCTCACAACAGCCAAATCATGGCTCGAGGTGAGAAAGGAAAGCAGCTGGCGGAAGTATAATGATTGCTTGTGCGACGAGACGGTGGGTCTCCATGTGGGCGTGGATATACCGTTTATTCTATTCTGTTTTACAAGCATGTTTCGCATTCGTAGCGATCACTGTTTTTTTTGCAAGTATGGCATGCATCCGGAATCCACCACCTGGCGCTCAAAATCTCGACGCCACTTCCATGGGGTATTGTGTTGCGCAACTATACGCGTCGTTCCTGCTCTCCATCATAGGACTATTTTGCTAGGCGTACTTCAGCAGATCAATAGATTTGTATGCCATTTGTAAGAAGGTAGACAAATATCCGAAGTGCACAGCCCTGTCATTGATCTAAATAATACTCAGGACAACAAACCGCTCGAGTTAAGACGTGACAATATCTTGTATCACGTCGGCTTATTTCGCATGGCGCAGTTCTTTCTTTCCTACTCTTTGGCATTTGTCCTGGGCGGTATGCTTGCCTCTTTGGTTCAGTTTCGGTGCTGACTTTCTGCCAGCTCTTCTATCATCGCTCTAGGGATGAATTACATTACCTCTCTTGCGGTAGTTATCACGCTCTACATACTCTTGGATGCTGTATAATGTTACTTTCGCGTGTCTTTCATTTGCTAGCGTGTGGTTCGGTATTTTCGCCCATTACAAATTGTTTACAGAATCGTGATACTACCAGTGTGTGTTTCTATCATTACATTTAATTGATTTGTGGACTTTGAAGCATTCGATCTTCCTCTGGCGCCCTCGTCATCGAGTCTTCAAAACAAAACACTAATAGCAACGCTCGACCCGAACTCGGATGGCTTGATCATTTCTTGGTTCGGGGAGCAACTCGATATGTAGCAACCACTAAGTGGTTTTCATGGTCAACACAATACTTGGAAGACAACACAATTGTTTCTCCCGCTGTACTATGTTCACGGCCCTAAATGTAAGCAATAAATTCCTCTAGTTCTACGTCATGACAAATCTGTTTGATCACGGATGGTCTAATCTCACATCTGGGCAGCCACTGGCAACGATCTTAGGCCGAGTTCTCGAGAACGCATCATTTGTAGATGTATACTATGGAAATATTCTGACAAAAAAGGATATAAATTTTCGATTTTCAAATCCGTTTGCATGCTGAAGCCAGCCTCAGGTAATTTCAAACCACAGCCAACCTATAAGTAGTCCAGTTGCAAATACCGCATCAGAAAAGCCGTAGCTACCTTGAAGGACGGCCCGAGTAGCTTAATAGGTGGTTCCTGTAGTAAGATTCTATGCGTCATGATAAAGGTCCTATTCATATACTGCGCACTCGTAGTTACAACGAAAGGGTCAACACAAGCGTGTCCAATTCCAAGCACAAACCACTAAGCCCGCCTCAAACCTCACTAGTTTGACTAGTTTGACTTTTTGTCGAGTTCGTCTGCATTTGCGAAGGCTGCCCATAGCGGGCATCTGAAACCAACAATGGCAGGTCCGTGTCATGTGCACGACTGTCACTACTCCGAAGGTGAAATAGAATTCGCGAGGCTAGGACGCTGTGAATGACAAGTTGTAGCCTAAACGCAGTGAGTTCGTAGTTGGCACCCAAGGGCAGTTCAACCGGCGACATACGTATCAAACATATTTGTAAAGCCAACCTGCACCCAAGCAACAGAAGATAAGTCACTACATATAGTTTAACAGACATGTATACGCACCGGAAATGCTGCGTCGATGATTACATTGGTCACCGTTATGGCTTTGCGAAACGAATTAAACAATGATGTTAACTTGCAGCCAGTTATTTCTACACACCGATGATGCACAGCATGTAAAGCATGCTACCACCGTAGACGGTGGTTACGATCGAGCTATGAATCTCCGAGTTCCGGTAGTCGTGGAACCACTTATATGCAGTAAGGATCAGTATGACTGCCAGGTTTCGCTTGTAGGTTAGGTGCCCGGTGCTATGCCCTGCATAACCACTAACCACATTCGAAAAGTCCCAAGATAGCATATACCAATGCAGCATTCCTCGACGACTCAAAGCCGCAAGGCCCGGGTATCATAGATACATCTGATAACCATATTAAAACAACACGTGTTGGTAAATACGAACGAAGTCACCTGATGAAATCAACTGATGATTGGGAAGGATGTTCATAGTAACGGCGCCTATTACTGTCGCCTATTGCAAAGTTAAAGATATATGTCCTTACTCCAGCCTGTGGAACACGCACCATGCTATAAGTTAACAATCCAATCAGCAATTTTTTGCTCTTTTTCCAGAATGCCCAGGTCCGAATAACCAGCAAGCCTGTCAAAGAAGCATGATCCACCTTGTTCTTGGCAAGGACGGCGATGTATGCGACTCGCACCTTCCGCAGCAACGATGCTTATAATATGAATAACTAAAGATCGCATGATTAGGCTGAGCCAAAATTAGTCACTGCACATGACTTACTGTTTTCCTCCAAACTAGGGGGGCACTTTGTGCCACACATACAATCAGTTTATCATTAGAAGCTGTTTCCTTTGTATGCTTACCGATCCACTGACACGCAATGCAGCTAAGATAGTCATCAGCTATACGCAATGATAAGGATCACCAGAGTGGGTAACTCACCGTATGCAGTCATTCCAGAGCCTACGAAAGGGAGATATCGAGATATGGTGAAGATGACACGAATTAAACCCCATGGCCTGGACCAGGTCCAATGCACCTGTAGGGAGTGATCAAAATCACAGTCGTAGATAGATCAGGTTCTTGACCTCATCCTGAAACGTGATGCAGTAATCAAACACCTGATGCGCCGAAAAGAGCCATCAATTGAGCTGGTAACATAACGAATGTGCTCGACACTCACGAGAACTGCAAGACCACCAACTGAGGATACAACATTGTCAGTGTCACTGTCTGCTTCACGGATCATCGATGATCCACAAGCACTTACTATTGGCGTACTGAATCAAACATCAAGTTAACGTCAAGATTATCAAAGTGCGATCTTTGCATACCTTAGATATCTGCAAATCTGCAACCTCTGAAAGATAAGACATCTCTGAAACAAAGATCAACCTGTGATGCTCTCGACTTGTTAGACCCGCTTGCAAGTCAGGATGGGCCAGAACCGCTAGAAACCCCACTTAAGTATGATTATTGACACAGGTATGATCGGGCTTCCCACACATTCCGAACATCTGTGATCATCCTGAATGGTTGCTTTTGGATCAATATAGCACAGAAAAGAGGACAAAAATGGAAACCGAGACGCCTTGCGATTGGGGACCACTTATGTTCGTGACCCACAATTGTGTTCGTTGGTACTTCATTGGAGCTGTGCAAGGTGCTACGCATAGCCTTGATGATTTCTTACCTGATGTTCAGTGAGGAGCCATCGATAGCTGTACCATCGAATTCGCATATACCTTTAGAAACGATCGTACCTTAAAAATATTTTCCCAAGGTGCCCACTCGGCGGCCTATCCTGAGGCCTACATCGTATCAGCTTGATTCACTTGGATTCTCACTGTTATCGGTGCTCTACCACGTATTGCAATTGTGCTTGTCCAGGCTTATCGTAACGCCTGCACTGTATCAGTTTTAATTCGCTCAGATTCTAGCAGGTTACAGTACTCCGCCACGTATTGCACTCGTAGGACTCTGCAATCGTCAAAACATAAAGGACCATCCGATTCCTATGTTGCAGTCAGCGTCTGATACAATATTAATCATGCATCTGCAGTCAACTGACCATGATGTTTTGTACTTTCCCAGAGAGTTGGGCGGCTACCAGGACATACAAAAGATCGATGCTTAGTTGGGTCAGGTTCGACTGGCTGGATAACAAGCATCGCGTGGAGTAGTGATAGTTGAATTCGCAAACTTCGAAAGATTGTTTACCATTGTGACCACAGTAGCCCAGCGAAGTACTATGTACCGAGGAACAATGATCGGCGCATTAGTGTCGTGCATATATCACTGATAGATATTGGTAATTAAGACGAGCGTCATTGTGGCCTATTGATAAAATGTTCATGCCCGTGGATCAAAATACTGGACGGATGCATCAAAGTTCGACATTCTTCGAGTGCAGTAATGAAGGAGCACAGACCCGCTCGTTATCTAGACAGATTATAGTATACATGCACGCCAGCTGGAACCATGTTTTGAAGCGGGCCCACACGAGGTTGGTGAGAGCTGCTGCATGGTCTGGATAGTCGATCGGACACTGGTACAAAGGACCAGAACCAACTGAAAATGCTGCACAGCATTGCCCAGGTGAGAGACCGCCTTGCTCATCATATATGCGGCAAATTGTGCATGGCCTGTATCTGCGTCTCGAGCAATGTCGCCATCTATGAGGGACTCAAGTTGGTGTTCCGTCAGCACAGGCCAACAGCCTGAAGATACTCACATCAAACAGTGCGCCATCATGATCGTCGCAAGCGTATACAACGGCGACCTTCGTGGTGAGGGAAGGGTGGACACCGCGAACGGGTGGAAAGGACAAAACTACGAAATGGTTAGTTTATGTGCATGGATGAGGAGTAAATCACTTACCAAAAGACTCATCTCCATTATTGAGTAGCTCATCCCACGACATTTCAAGTTCCCCGATGACTTCTCCACTGCCTAGCATTCGGTCAACCTGATAGGGCACCATGATCTCCACTGATAATGCAGATGAAGCATGTGATGATCTAGAAACCGAATATCAGTTCTCGAATTACGTCTTTAAACCAGCATGAACTTTACAGGGTCATTGTATGACCCCATACTACAGATACATTGAATGATAGTCTCTTCGGGTCAGTGTTGATGGATATGTAAATGCCTGTGAGTATGCGCTCAGGAGAGACCCGAAGATTCTTTCCGCTGATGACTGTAGACAGAGTGTGAGGATCACGAAACGGATACGGAAGTGATATGGAGTGACCCACCTTCAAGTTGGATTGATCAACCTTCTCAACTGCCTGACATGATGATGCGGTGAGGTGAAACCACGAGGATCAAGGATGGGTAGATTGATGAGTAGAATGATGCGTAGAATGAATTGTAGGGAAGATGGCAGAGGTAGAGATATGGGGAGTTTGGTTCAAAGGGGGAGTAAACTGCTGCCTGCGCATGTATTTCGATGAATCCGGTCGATGGCTGTTCGACACCATAGACGATAGGGTAATATTTTATATTAAACGCCGAGAAAGATGGCCGACTAAATCGGTTCACAAGACGGGCACCCAAGCCTGTGGAAGAAGTGGGCAAGGTCAAGGTCAGGCAGGCATCAGCGAAAGTGGCACGCCGAGGTTGAAGGGAAATACAAGTCTCACTGGCAGTGGCACTTACATTGCGTAATTTGCGTTGCAACCCAAATAGGGAATTTGCGACATTATGTGATTAATAATTGTTGCGTTCCATGCCATTTCAATACATGATTACTACAAAGACGAGATTTTTTACATGTTTTGTCTCCAAGAATACAAGCAATGGGATATTTTGTACCTATCTCCCTGCAAGCTTTTGTGTCCCACCTTCATTTTCAAGTGCTGCTATGCGATCTTTCTGCTGGACAGTCGTTCCCTTTACACCCACTATGGACGTTGCCCATCCCAATTAATATTGTATCACACATAAGCTCTCATTTTATTTTATTTTATTTTATTAAATCCAATTTCTGTCCATTTGGGGTGATATACCCTATGTAGGACATTACTAACTAGGAAAGGGGGACACCTGTGTCCCCCACCACGTCTCCAACTTCGCAAATGCCCTGATGGGGGGAGACTCCCACCAGTCCGCCATTCCCGCCAGCTGTTTCTGGCATGTTATAAGGATGATACAAGTACTTGAGTTGCTGGGCGACTGGCTATAATAGGAATGATGGAGTGCGGCACTGAAAAGTAAAGGAGGATGAGAGGAGTGTTTTGAGGGCGTGTATGAGTGGGCTGATTGGGTGGATGTCGCCTTGTTGACTGGTTCTGGTAAGGTCCTCCGAATGTCTCATCCTGCATTGAAACTAAATACCCCTTCCTCGACCTCTATTTCAACGCCATCTGATCTTCCATTCGAACCTCCACTTGGGTCCGGTTTCCTTCGTCGACGAGTACCATATACCCGGGTACAGATCCGAAGATCCGGATCTCAGATCCGATCCAGATCCGATGGACATATCCATTGTCCGGTCCACAGATCCGATCTGATTCTTATTTCATGTCCTGTTCATATAACTCTAACTATTGTTCATCTCCTTTTGGTATTCCTGTACACTGGTATACCAGTTATCCTTTACTTCCACTATGCTTACTGATCTGCTTTAACTTATACTTCATTCCCGTTCATGATTCGTGATCCATCCGACTTACCAATACGCTGTGCACATACTTTGCTTATACTTCATACATAGCCTTGTGCCTTTGCTTATTGATCATTCCGTTAGTTATCCGTAGTATATAAACCCTTGTACATGCGCTGTAGTAGATCAGTTTGAATATCATCTTAGATTGCACTCATTCCGTCTGGACTCTAAGTCCTTTCCGTTATCCGTCCGGACTTGAGTACAATACTCTTGTCTACTCCGAGACTTAGGATTGATTCCTATAGTCTATATATCCGCCTCTGTCTTCGGACAGTCCTCACCCATTATTTTCTAGTTCAGATCGTATCCAGATAAGCCGTTACTCTACATGTCCGATATCCGGAAGCCTTAACGGATCCATTACAATACTTATCCGTCTCACTAGACGCGATACTCTAGCACTCTGAAATAAGGGGCAAGACTTGGGAAAGGGGCACAGTGCATGAGCTGAGGCCAAAGCCCTTTGGATCTGATACCTCTTGAGTATGGTCTTAACAGAGGAATATCACTGAAGGTGGCACGCAAACGGCCTGTGCTATTGACAAATCGAATGAGCGGAGCACTTGCTTTTGAACTTGAAAGCAGGTAGGATACTGAGAAAGCACTGTGGCTGAGAGTTGTCGTAAGGATGTGCTGAGCCTGAGCATAATGGGGGCAGGAAAGCAGATAGTGGAGTATGGTCTCTTCTGTACCTTCACAATGTGGGCAGTCAGGTGTGGGACTCTTCCCTATTTGAAACAGATGCTGGTTTAGAGAGATATGTCTGGTATGGAGCCATAGGAGCATGCTGATGTGACATTTTGGGAGTGATTGGGCTAATGAGATGAACACGCCCTTGAGAACATTGGGGTCAATGCTGATGGTGTGCTGGTAGCATGGGGACTTCTGCCAAAGTCTCGCCCATTGTTCTGAAGATTCCGCCTTCTGCCTTTGTTTCAGTGCTGATACACTGCAGGGGAGGACACCTTTGCTCAGGTAGGGGGGGGAGGTGTTGTCTAAAGCTGGTTTCTCCTCTGGTTGACGCTGCTCTCTTAGCTTCCTCATCCACTATCTTGTTGCCCTGTACTCCATCGTGTCCCGAAATCCATCGGATGGTGACCTTGAATCTGTGATCACGGCTGGACCTCTTTGCATTCATTATTAAGCTAACGGAAATGGTCTATCAGGTAATGGCCTGGTTTCATCGAGAATACATCACCAGATTTAATGGTAGCCTGATTGTCCATGAAAATAGAAACTGGATATGTGACATCCTCTTCCTGGGAGAGAAGCTGCACAGCTAGAGTTAGTCCTACGGCTTCGGCCTCATAAACCTCATGTTCATCTGCAGTTCCCAGATGGTATCTTAAAGTCTCTGGCTGGGGTCTACCGGTCCAGTATAGCACTGCGGCTGCTCCTACGTTGTCGTTAATCCTGGAGCCATCACAATAGATCTTGATCTCGTCGTTAGATCTGTCGTGGTCTTGGTAAGCTTGCTCTTGTGAGGTGGTGATGGCGATTCTATATGGGACTGATGAACTTGGTGAGTGTCTGCTGTGCGTTATGGTCTCTATTGACCCAACGTCCAGTTCAGTGGCATGGAATAGATGATGGAGTGAAGACCTGTGGTGTTTGACGAGTTTCCTGGCCACCCTGCGCACTGGTCCATGTATAGGATGGGTTGGGGGATGTGCGGCCAGGCAGATGGCGGCCTGATATCACAGGTTCTGTGCTCGGTGTTCGAGAGGGAGCAGCTTCACATCAGCTTCCAGCGTGTCGGTTGCCGTGGTATGCATAGCTCCTGTGATGCTCAAGGCCACGATGCATTGGACTCTGCGCAAATGGTTGACTGTGCCAATTGAACCGTGTTGAGGTTTGTCTTGAGTACCCATGAAGAGAGGACAGAGCCATATGTCCACGGTGTATAACATTTTCGGTAGAGCTACTGCTAAATACAATTGACACATCAGTGAGAGAGGTATCCTGGATGAAGTAGAAGAAAGACGGCGCAGCTGGAATACATAAGCAGTTCCTTTTGCGACTGAATATGCAATGTGCTCTTGCCAATGAAGTGCCTGGTCTATTATGACTCTCAGGAACTTGTGGGTGGCAGTGGGAGTGATTGTAGTGCCGCAAGTCACAAGGGGTGGGTGTTCCTTGGCAGTGTTCATGGAGAAATCTATTAATGCAAATTTAGATGTCTCGAACTTCAAATTGTGATCCCTAGCCTATTTGTATCGTCCTCCTGGCATTTCCAACATGTGCTTGAGGATGGTGTGTGTCTCCTGGAATGACAACCCTATTGCAATGAAGGCAGTGTTGTCAACAGATGCCAAGGTTCGTTCTTCCTTACCATGCCCTACTGCTATGTCTACAAGGTCAGAGTCATATATTATATAGAGGATCATGGACATGGGTCCCCTTGTCCAATACCATTCTGAATCGGGATCCAATCCGAGAGGTGACTGTCAAATTTGAGCTGTGTGCATCAACCTACCAATAGACGTTCAGTGAAACCTATAAGGGACTCAGGCAAACACTGTGATCTCATGTTGTGTAAGAGCCGATCAGTAACTGCATTTGGAAACGCACCCTCAATATCCAGGAATAAAGCTGAGACTACTTTCCCTTGCCACCACACGTCTTTGATTGTTGCCTCAAGGAGATGTAAGGAGTTGGTTGTGGATCTTCTGGGGTATCCACCAAAGTGGGTACTGGGGAGCAGGTTATGGTGTTCTAGAAGGTAAGTCATCTGGTCGGCGACCACTGCCATTAAGAGCTTGCAGGTTGTATTCAGAAGAGCGATTGGGCGATATGCTTTGGTGGCAGTGTAGTCGGGCTTGCTGGGCTTATGCAGGATGACCGTGGTGAAATCACACCATGGGGGGTAATAGGTCTTGAGGGTGAACGTGGCTCTGAAATGGTGGAGCAGGTAAGGTTTGAGTAGCTCAGCGCAACGGATGAAGACAATGTTGCAGATCCCATCTGGGCTGGGAGCCTTGTAGGGACTAAGTTTTGCAATACTTCTAGTCAGTTGGAACTCCATGATGGGCGCGGGTGTTGGGACCGGTGTGACAATCATATTTCCGCTGGGCTTATATGAAGCCACTATGCAATTTGCATCCATACCCCATGTTGTCTGACTCACCCTAGTCATCCCCAATGCGACCCAACATCCCGATGCAACCCGATGATTGGACCCGCTCAGATACCCTGCGGACTCATCCTACCTATGTCCAGTCCAGTCGCACTTTACCTCACTAGGTGCGCAGCCATTTATTTCCTTATTACTGATGCGGTAGACAGTGCTATTACATGTATTCCCACTGGCCGCAGCACCTCATGGCCTTTTACATATTTCATCGGACCTGATGATGTGCTACTACTTTCGCCTACAGTACTCCATACTTTCACGTAGCTAGTTAAATAGGACTTAGTAGGTGATCACACTTTACCACCTCTGTAGATGGGAGAAATTCCCCGATACTAGGTCACCTCACTTAGTCCCTATCCCCTATACCTGCTGAATCTATCTGATTTTCCTCTCCTTACAATCTGAACCTCAGTTGCTCATTATTGCTAAACATTCCCTTTGCGTTCCGATCCTAACCCCGCACCTTTCCTTGCCTTTTCCCTTGCTTCCTATTCTCCCCGGTCCCCGAAACATCGGACTCGGTATCCCCTATGTTGGACTTCATCTCCTACCTTCGGACTCGTACTTTCTACCTTTGGGTTCTGTTCCTTGCATAGTACTGACATATTCTAACTTAACTAGACAGCAGGCCCCTTTAGAGTCGAACACTCTTGCTTGCAAGTGAAACAGCTAGGCAGAGCTAAGACCTCATATACTGGCTAAGTACTTTACAAGTGCCTAGTCGGGTTGTGATTTCCACACCGGGTCAGGGTAGATTGCATCATGTGGGACAGAGGATTTGGCTGGAGGTGGCAGGAAGAATGCCTGCACCAGGGCTGCACTCTTCTCTTCGTTAGTATCAGCTGTAGAGTTATCAGGGCACCATAAGGTTGGGATCCTTGAGAGACCCCCATTGCCTGCTGCTGCTGTTAGATATTTGTTAGCTGTCCAAATCTTGTTACCCTTGATCTCCTCGAGTCAATTGACCCAGTGGTCCTTCTTGACCTGTTTGATTGCTTCTGTGTATTGATTTCTCTTGACTCGGTGTTCCTCATGACTGTAGTGATCAGCATCAAATCTTGATTTGTAAGATAAATGACTTAGTTTCCGCGATTTTGTGGCATAGGATGGTCAGGTCTTTGGTCCACCAACGCTTGGAATGAGGTTCAGTTTTGACTTTGGGATGCATTGCGCTATCGTGGTCTGGATGGAGGTTGTCAAAGCATAAGCTGCCTGTTGAACCTCATCATCAGTGACGAGTGGCTGGACGGGGGGGAAGCTTATCCAGTTCAATCATTAGGTGTTTGTTGAATTCGTCCCAATCCGTCTCCCAAAAGTTGTGCTTTTCTTCAATGATGGCATGAGGGACTTCCAAGTCCAGGATACTAAGAATGGGGATGTGGTCAGTAGCAGGCTCTCACAGTGCTGGGTTAGTATAACAGCTGATAAAAGATTTGCTGGTATGGTCAGTGCAAAAAATGTTATCGGGGCACGTCCAGTTCTTCGAGCTGGTTGATTGCAAAATTGGTAGGCCCTTTGGTAGTGTCATCACCATACCATTGTGAAAGAGAATAGCGACTAGGCTGGTTAGAAACTAGCGCTACTTATCCAAATAGGTGCGAGTGTAGTATTTGACCCAAGAGGACTGCTATTGAAGCAACTCCCTTCAAATATGCAAGGGTAGCGATGATGCAAAGGGCTAATAACCTATAGGACCTAAGACCAAAAAGCCAATGAGTAGCGCTGTAGTGATCAGCGACTAGCGACAAGTGAGTTCCGACAGAGAAACATGCATATAAGTGAGGAGCGTTATACAAGTTGTCCTATGCGATAGCGCTATGCGATGTCCGACTAGCGACAGCGAGAAGAAATCAAAAGAAGGGAAAGCGAGGAATAAGGTATGATAGTGCAAGTGGAATGCCCGACAGCGACTATATTATAGCTCGATTACCGATAGCGATCCCGACATTGCGAAAATTGAACTTATGAGGGAACTTTAGTGACGCGCACTCAAAGCAAGTCAAGTGACACGCGATCAAGAGAGATTGGCAAGAGCGGAATCGATTGTACCAAAACTAGGATATAGTGACTAAAGTGACTTCCGACACCAGCAAAGGTCCGGGGAAGGAAGTACTGTACTGTATGTAGGCGCGGGTCATTTTATCATACTGCATAGGGGTTCGGTATGCGTGAGGATTATAGTAGCGACACTGGCGAGGGCACGATGTAGCGACAGGTAATAGAACATGCAGCGCTGCGGAGCATGAGGACACATGTAATAAGACCTGTGACTGATGAGTAGCGACATTTAAGGAAATATAATGCACCAGTGGAGGTAGGTGGACATAGGCAGGACATGGAGGGTGGTAACACCTAGACGTCGGACCGGGTAGCGCGCTATGGGAAAAGTGGTTCCAAGCGGATAGCTTGGGAGCTGAATAGTGCTGGTGACTAGCGCCTACTCTTTTCTTCTAGGCAAGTCAAATATGCCTATGACACTCATACGCACCTAGCTGGTA
>NW_024540905.1:0-14852 GCF_016647625.1 Suillus subalutaceus
TCTCACCTTCATACTATCAACAATAATGTCCACACCTGTCCTCCTCCTCCTCTGCCTTCTTCCCACCCACACTTTTACTCCTGGTCTCTTCAGGTGACCTTTTATGCCATTCCAAAGTGACTGATACTGCAGCTCAGATTGGGACAGCGAGTAACACACAGCATGGCCAAATTGTTTCACTCATACAACATGTGTTTTCTGTAGAATGTGTCAAGTGTTCGTTCTTCTAAGTGGTTGAAGGCTGTTCAGGGTTTTTGATGCGAGGTGGTAGAAGCACTTGGACATTGTTTCAAGTCTTGCAGGTATGGCATGTCTTACAATTTTACAATGCTGACAGCTGGTTAGGCCCTAACTTCGAAGACCTGGTTTGTATTGTCTACAACAATGACGAACGAAGAAGTGGCTGCATGCGACAAGCCATAGATCCCTTTCTCACACTAATACACATGCAGACCGCGTGTTAGTCGTCTTGCTTATCCCTCTTCCCACAGAATATGCTGACTTTCGCCCCACTAGTGGCACTAGTCCTCGGGATTTAGTAGGTGGGTAGTGTGTCTAGTACATGATTACATCATGGTTCTATTGCAGGTCAAAACGACGCCTTTTTAACCTTTCAAGCTGCTCCTCGTCAATTGAGTCCACATCTTGTTGTGTCTTCTTGTTTTTGCCATTTATTTCGCGCTGAATATTCTCATGGCTATGAATTGTAGCCATGATATCCACAGTTTGAAAGGTAAATGCAGAGCTTTTCCGGTCTTTCTCCTGAGGGTCACGGAACAAATGACGATACAGGATCGGGATAGACTTGACCCCTTGATCTGGAAAGAGCTCCAGGTCCTTGAAGTCAGCAGATTGAATTCGCAAAATAACTGGGTTAGATACCTTGTATGTATTTGACTGCTGGGCTCTGACCCAATAGGGTGTCTTGGCAAAACTCACTACTGCTCTGTAGGCATCGGGTGTTGGTTGGACTTTCTCCGTGTCCGTCATAACCTTTCCATTTCTTTCAGGCAAGAGCTGTTAAGCTCATAAGTATCGTTCCCTTTAACAATCTGAGGATACCCTGGATCCATCTCCCAATGGGTCCAGATAACGGATTTCAGTTTCCGTATTCCGTTCTTTTCCTTCTCGTGATCGATGTTGATCGTGGCCACTAATTGTATCATGCCTTTGGACAGGCATATAAGTCGGCCGGCATCCAAGGCCAATTTCTTTTCCCCTTCCCCGTAGTAGCCTACTTCAAAGGCAACCGTAGGGATCCCACTTGTCCCTTGTTGCGCCTGCCCGCTACTTTCTTTTACTTCATACAGGCTGAAATCAGGTGATTTCGAACCAGCTGCCAGATCAATGGTCGTTGACCCGCCCTGGATGATTGTACTGTCGTGATATTTCTTTGGGTATGATTTTTCTGCATGCCTCATCACATCAAACAGTTCTGGGAGGATCTCGTGGCCAAGGTTTGGGCAGTGTACAATGAGCACACCCTCATTGTAGTCGACTCTGCATGATCATCAACATTCAGTTGAAACTGACCAAACTTGTGACATACCTCACAGCTTGCCAGTCTCCGCTTTCTGTGGCTTTTTCTACGACTGCTTCATATGTGGCAGATGGAACGTTTTGCATAACAACCCTTGTTACTGCCCGATCTGCAACGTTCCTGAAGGACTTCAAAATAAAGTCGCAGGTTTCCGGAGATGGACTTGATGGAGATGGTGGAGGGGTCAAATCACTAGGCAGTAGGTTCGCTTCTGTGGGAGGCACTGCAACCCGTACAAGGGTTTCAGACACGCATGAGGATTCCGATCGACACTGGGACTCCTCAAGTGAAGTCCGTGTACTGTTGGGTGGTGTAGGTAGGTGGTTACGAAGCGATATTCCCACTGTTGGGAGGTTGGAAGGTATATATATATGCTGCTCATAATTGAAATCACTGGACTGTGTGTCTGATGTTATTCGATGCATGATGTGGCTCAGGGGGAGATAAGGATGATCTATGCGCTGATTATATATGTCAACATATTCCCCTTCTCACGCACCCATCCACAATATTGATTTTCCCAAATATGATTTTTTGTGTTACATTTGATTGAGCTCGTGAGAAGAACAGTTTCACATGAGGAAATCCACGCTTACATAAGCCTGCCCACCAACTGATGTCAGCTACCTATGCATCTGCATCTACAACATCTCCATCCATGCTCATCATTGTCTTCATACCTTTTGTCTGTTCGATGAGATACTTACTATATGTAGGGCCTGAGTTACATTAGCAGCCAATGAAAATCGTCTATCGTTTATGGCATGGTACCCAAGAAGATATTCATCAACTTGAAACTCCGCTCTCCCGACTGTTTCTTCATACACGTGACATTGCTATGTCCAAATAGAACCCACTTGCTTTCCCAAAGAAAGAAAACATCCCCGATAGCATGATGGACTACTCTTTGTCTGGAAGTCAACCCCTCGCCATCGCCCATTTTCCCCAACATCAGTGAGATAGCACTAAATGAATGACAAAGGTCTTGCACACTCACATGTTTACCAAGGTTTCAAATGCGCTTGGCCTGTTTAGAACTGTCCACGTAGGTCGAATCAGTGTCCAGTAAAATTTTAGGAAGGGTTACAAATGTGCCAGTGGAACTCGCCCTATAATTGGCCATGCAGTATGTGATCTCAACAAGTACATAGGGCGGGCAAGTGACAAGTAAGTTTGTTTATGATATGTTCTGGCCATTTCTGGGGTCACCGCCACCAAAAATCACCTTGCTTGCAAGGTCATGACTCATGCCATCTCAATAATTCTGCGAATCGTCCACAGATACCGGCAAATCCAGAACAAGTATCTCTCACTGTTTTCAGCGTTGCTCTTCCGAAACGCACGATAACTATCCAAGCCATCATTTATCCTGTAATTTCTATGTCGGAGTGTTCCGCACCACTCGCACAAACACCGGCAAATCCCTGCTGATGAAGCTTGACCAGGACCACAACGGGTGAGGTATGTCAGCCAAGTCTTGACCTCCCCTTGGTAGGAGAAGGAAAGGCACACATAATGTCTGAATGACTCCAACCACGCCATCTTGGCCAGGCCCTGAGGGCAATCATTCACCTGGAGAGACAGACCACAAGCATTATTGATCATCGGGCAACAGCACCTTGCTATAAAAACAATCAGACAAATGGGTATATGAGCGCAGGAGTATCGGTCTTGTTGTCCAGTCCTATCAACCACAGATTATGTCTCCTTGACAGGAGACGGCGACGCCATGTATGCAACATGTCTGGATGACTCCAGAACACATGTCACTGGGATGTGACACGGCACGGTACATGATGATGTGGAGAAGGTTAAAGAAAAGTTGAATGTTGGGCAAACCATTAAAATACTCAACACAAACATACCACCACACAACCACACATGAAAATTGTGTCCGCATAGCCAAAAGTCCCACGTTAGAGAGAGCACGTACATAGTCTCGACCTTTGCCTTTTCGAGCCGGATTACTGCATGACGACACTGATTGAGACCAGATGAGTACAAAAAGCAGAGTGCGTGACACCGCTGACGTGGAAGTTCAGACTTGCTCTTACTCGCTGTATTCATCGTTGGTGTGACAGAATGCCCAACCGGGAACTTACGAAACGAGTCGTCGGATGCGCAAACAAGATCAGTGGCGGAACATTTGCATGCGTGAAAGACTCAGAAGAAGCATGAAAGTTGGAACTACTAGTGCTGGAGTATCAGCGTACAGAGTAGATGCAGAAATGTACAATATCAGTCCTGGCATGCAACATAGTCAGCTGAAAACGTAATGTAACTGAAAACGTAATGTAACTGAGATGGCGGTATGCTCTGAGAGTTCGAGGGGGCAGTAGAGTAGTATGATCCAAAGTGAAACTGAAAGTCAAAGGGAGTGAACCGATTCACGTCCGTCATCTGTTGCGACGATTGCGCTCTCCTCGTGCAGCCCGTGCCTTGTTGACTCCTGCAAGCAGTGGGGTGTGTCATCGCTTGGATAGCCTGGGAGGAAGAGGATTTCATGTGACTGGTAACGAAGGCAACGGAAAAACAGAAAATGCGTGGGCACCGTCACACGAATCGCAGCAGTAATTTCAGTGAGAAGCACTCACCGGTTAATGAACTCGAATGCGACACGTGTTCTAGTCACTGCGGAAAAAATAAAATAAACGGATTTGCATAGAGTACGAATACAGCCTGTAAATGTACACAAAGCATAGAATGCAAATTGAGGAAAAGTACACCAATGCGGATACAGAAAGGATCAGTTTTGACATGTAAAACCGACTATGAAACGAGATTTCCAGATGTGAATTTGTTGTCTTTGTGTTAAGCAGACTTCAGTCTTACTATCGATCTGAATGATTCACACATTGGATTACGGACGGGGATTCGAGTGAAAGCGGAGGCACCGAAAAACCAAAAGTACGATCGAGCACCACTCAACCAGCGCACGATATTGCAAACGCCATCATCAAACATTTCTGGAAGGACTTGAAGACGGCAACCAAGACATATCGCAAGAAGCAGACGGACGGGAGCAACAACCAAATGCATCCAGGGGAACCCATCAGTAGAGAAGAACTATTGACCTGCCTAAAGCGCTTTACGACATTGTAATGTTGTCTGATTCATTTACGTACCTCCAATCTCAGAGACTTCATATACCCACACTCCTACAATACTGTAACATCGATTTGACTTCTGTCGCTTAGAGGACTCTATGGACGTTCGGACTTTGGCGCATCCAGCGATCTCCTGGACTCGTGCTTGTTTAAGTAGTGCTCTCCATTCATACGTAACATTAGCATAGATATAGATATGGCCACTGAGTTAAACCTCAATGTTGCATTTCGCAATGCCTGCCTAAGTACAAATATCGACTTGTTAAACGAGTCAGACATGACTCATATGTCGGGTTAGTTCCGAGGGCAGCACGAAATTACATTGCCTAGATATGGTATCAGATGGGCATCATTCTCCACTTAAATTGGTGGGATTCACACATTTCCCAAACGCTGCGTATATCATATTTATCGCCACTATTTGGAAACATCCTCAGGCTGTAAGGCGTTGTACCTAGATGGGTACACGGGAGTATTTACTATATATGGTCATGGAAAGAGCAACTCCGATGCTCAACACTCGCATGTAATGGATGCTACACTCATTAGCCACCCTTTTAAGACCTTTTCCTCGTAATTCGAGGAATATGTCTCCCGGCCAAATATGCACATCGAATACTGTCTCGAAGCTCTGGTATCCATGAAAGGATTTTTGCCAGACAAGTCGCTGCCTGCCGTTGCCTCGCTGCCAAGTTGATGGCAGAAAAGTTCGGCTCCGTGTAGACTTCTTTTTTCTCAATGCTGCTCGTAATTCTGTCGTCATCGTGTATTAAGAGACTGTAACGATGAAACAGAAAATGCAATGTTAGAGGACTCAGATACTTTACTTCGAATTTTTAACATATACCCTCGGAAGTTGCCAAAGTCTTGGAAGTCTCCAAAGTAACTAGAACGACACGTTTCAATCATACCAATTTCCCACGGCCTAGTGCTCTTCCATCCATGCTCTTCTATTCAAAACACTCTGATGTTCGTCAGGCACGACCCTTTGCTTCGTAATTCGAAGCAGATGCTTGTGGCCAACGTCTCTGCAGTCTCTAAGCTTAATGTCTAAAGTCTCAGAAGTCGCTAAAGCTGCCAAAGTCACCAGTCCGGTCTCCCAAGGTGCCACAGTGGACTCGAACCTCCCACGCCAGTGCCCTTCTATCCCAAACGCTCCAACCTCCCTCAAGTACAAACATCTGCTTCGTAATTCGAAGCAGACGTTGTGGCCAAAGTTTTTGCAGTCTCTAATCCCAATATCTACAACTACACATCTTTGCTCCGTAATTCGAAGCGGATGTTGCCAACGTCTTCGAAGTCGCCAAAGTAAACAGCTACCCGCGTTTGACTTGGACCTCCCACGGCACTGCTCTTCTATCCTAAACACTCCGACGTTCGTCAAGTACCACCCTTTGCTCCGTAATTCGAAGCAGATGCATGTGGCCAACGTCTCCGTAGTCACTAAGCTTAATATGTAAAGCCTCAGAAGTCGCTAAAGCTGTTAAATTCGCCAGTCCAGCCTCCCAAGGTGCCACATCTGACTTCAACCTCTCACGCCAGGGCCCTTATATCCAAAATACTCGGACGCTCGTACAAACCTCTGCTTCGTAATTCGAAGCAGATGTCGCCAAAGTCTTGGAAGTCTCCCAAGGTTCCACATCTGACTTGAACCTCTCACGCCAGCGCCCTTATATCCAAAATACTCGGACATTCGTACAAACCTCTGCTTCGTAATTCGAAGCAGATGTCGCCAAAGTCTTGGAAGTCTCCCAAGGTTCCACATCTGACTTGAACCTCTCACGCCAGCGCCCTTATATCCAAAATACTCGGACATTCGTACAAACCTCTGCTTCGTAATTCGAAGCAGATGTCGCCAAAGTCTTGGAGGTCTCCGAAGCTGCTACGTTTCACTCGAACTCCTTGGTACGCCGGTGCCCTTACATCCAAAACATCCCGACGCTCGTACAAACCTCTACTTCGTAATTCGAAGCAGATGTCGCCAAAGTCTTGGAGGTCTCCGAAGCTGCTATGTTTGACTTGAACCTCTCACGCCAGCGCCCTTATATCCAAAATACTCGGACATTCGTACAAACCTCTGCTTCGTAATTCGAAGCAGATGTCGCCAAAGTCTTGGAAGTCTCCGAAGCTGCTACGTTTCACTCGAACTCCTTGGTACGCCGGTGCCCTTACATCCAAAACATCCCGACGCTCGTACAAACCTCTACTTCGTAATTCGAAGCAGATGTCGCCAAAGTCTTGGAGGTCTCCGAAGCTGCTATGTTTGACTTGAACCTCTCACGCCAGCGCCCTTATATCCAAAATACTCGGACATTCGTACAAACCTCTGCTTCGTAATTCGAAGCAGATGTCGCCAAAGTCTTGGAAGCCTCCGAAGCTGCTACGTTTGACTTGAACCTCTCACGCCAGTGCCCTTATATCCAATGTACTCGGATGTTCGTACAAACCTTTGCTTCGTAATTCGAAGCAGACGCCGTCGCAAACGGCTCCATAGCCTCTAACCCTAATGTCTAAAGTCTCGGAAGTCGCTAAAGTCGCCAGCCTCCAAGCTGCCACGTTTGACTTGGACGCGTCAAACTGAGCCTTCCCTCGTCGGACCCCCCGTCATGTCCTCTACAACACCTCCATAGCGGTCCTCAACCAGATCCCTTCATCGTACGAACGCCGTTTTCCTTGTCAACCGCATGCTCACATTTACCGCAGGCAAAACGTCAGATCGCCCCTTCCTCTCAATCCTCCTAGTTTACTAGTCGTTGCAGGTTCATGTCGTACGTGTTTTTTTTTGTAATCCGGCATCGCTTGCATTCACTTAGAGGTCAACGTACTAAAGACTTTTTCAGCGGTGTACGACTCTACACGTATTCGCTGATTGCAGAGGTTATCCTAGAAGTAGATCATGCTCAACCATTTGCACAAACGCTATGGAGAAACTGACGCGTTCGACTGCTTCATTCGTTTCAGACCGCACTCGCTCAAATTTTTCTGGTACGAGACTTCCTCACATTCGCATTCATTATCTTGCAGCAGTTTGCCCTACATATACTACATATACTACATATACCACAGGTATACCCATTTCCCGGTTTCACCGTGTGACTCGTCTATGCAGCCCTACAATCGATCAAGCTACAGATAACACCATTGTCGTGACCATGGACGGCCGCAGAAACTCACCGTCCCCATATCGCCTCACCCCCAAGTTCGCCTACTGTAATGCAGCAGTCCCATCCCCCTTGCCCCGCTTCCATGAACCCAATCAGTGGAAACCATGCTGGTACTCCTACGTCAGGTAGCGTGCTCTCTCTGGTTTCCTGCGACCTCGCTATTTTTGATCCTGATCATCTGCTGATGTTCCGGTGTCAATTGGAACAAAGGCGGGCTAGCACGAGACCGAACGAGTGTAGGTTGGAATGGACAGCAACAGCGCATCCAGCAGTCGTGTTCTATTGTAGCCGTGTACATGTAATTCACATTTCCAATATCATTGTAACAGATCCGGTACAACCTAGAGTAACGCGAAAATATTGTATGCACACACATTTGCACATGTCCTAGTATCATTTTCTGGAGAGTTGATCTTGCTCAGCTCTGACAACTTTCACGGAACGCCATCCATTCTCAGCACAGTTGGTTCTCAGCGTGCCTCAATCTCAAAACATTAAATTTGACCACAGTTGAAGGATTCGCGACTCCACATAATCATTATCTATAGCACGTTGAACTACAGACCACCGAAATGGAATTTCCACGTTTGTGTGTGGAATTGTGGATCAACAATATTGCCATTTGTGGCACCTCAACATTGCTCACACTCCGCCTGCCTTGATTACTCAAATCCTTGACTTAAACTCCTCGTCACTTGTTCATCAACTACATTCAATCTCACCGTAACTTCTCGTTGGAAATTCCAGCGAGTCGTTTCTCGGTGGTTTATATCTCTACGAACACGCGCTCAACAAGCACTCCGACTCTAAATACCTGCCCATCTGCGTTTCAACACATCACCAGTGCGCATCCAGCATTTCGTTGATATCCCCAACCACCTAAACTCGAGTCTTCTCTCCGTGGTTCAGTCCCTCAACTTCTCGAACCGCGCATTGCCTTACACCCTCTCCGACACGTCACATGCCTCGGTTCAACGCTCCATCCTCAAGAAAGCCAAAGGCCGCGAATTCCACACCTCGTATACGGCCTGCGGCCATGTCTGTGACTCGAAAACCCACAGTCGAAGATCATGCTCCTGGTGAGACAAATCCTCATCATCATTCACAACACCTCATTTCCGTTCCTTAGACAATGAAAAGGGATCAACGTCCCTCGGAGCTTCGTCTTGGCCAGAGAACCCATGGGCAGACGTCGAGCAAATCACCACACGGCCAAAACGGGGCCCTACATGTACGTCGACCGAATATCTATTAACACTCGTCTGACTCCTTTGCTCCAGTCGTCGACTATTGCAGCAAGCCGGGCCAATTCTGGCCAGACGGACAAGAGCCTCCCTTCAAAGGTCAGAAAGCCGCGAAGCGTATCTTCGTCACCAAAGGCAAAACGCAACCGCGCAAAGAGATCACCAAAAATTACGAAGAAATCAAAGAGCTGAAGAACTATGTGCCGTCTGACATATTTCACCCACGAACGGGAGATATCGAACTCTACTACGACTACTCCGACTACGACGGTACCGACGAGGAGGATCTATTTGACATCGACGAGGATGACGCTATACCTCCCCCCGCAGTCGCTCCCGTTCCTCCTCCTACCGTTGTCCCCGCTCCTCCTCGTGTCACTGTGCATGTACCGGCTGTAGGTCCCCCTCCTCCTCCTTCGACATCACCAGGCGGGCTGCCACAGTGTCAAACTGAAACGGAGCAGCAAAAGATGGAAAAGAGGAAGAAGCTGAAACAAATATTCAAGGATAAAGCTGATGCACGAGCAGCCGATTTTGCGCGGGCCAAGAAAGAGAAGGAGATGGAGGAGCAGAAGGAGATCGACAGGCAGAAGGAAGACGAGAGGCAGCTCGACATCGTCAGGCAGAAGCAGCTCGAGAGGCAGAAGCAGCTCGAGATCGAGAGGCAGATGGAAGTCGAGAGGCAGATGGAAGTCGAGATCGAAAGGCAGCAGGAATCCGACAGGCAGAGGGAGCTTGAGATCAAGAGGCAGCAGGACCTTGAGATCGAAAGGCAGAAGGAAGCCGACAGGCAGAGGGAACTTGAACGTGAACGCCTCGAACGGGTACAGAAGGCGGATTCGGGTGGTCGAGTTATCGCGGAGGACGGCATGGACGTCGACATCGAGCCAGGCGAAGTGACCTCTGGGTCACACGCACCATCTCCAACCAAGGGCAAGACGGACACAGTCAATCGCCGAGATCGTTCTCCTCGTCGCCCACATGCGCCCTTCGTTCCAAACCGTTCACGTCGTTCATTGTCTCCTCCTCCACGTGGATCGCCATACCATGCATCTCGCCGAGAACTGTCTCCCCCCCGTCGACCATCGTCATATAGAGATTACGCTCCGTCTCAGTCTGACCGTCGCGCGCCTCCTCGTCGTTACCGATCACCTCCCCAAGAACATTCGACTCGCCGCGGTAGATCCCCCTCGCCGGGTAGAGCTCGGGGAAGTCACAGACAGTCCAACCGTCAACACAGTCCTGTCCGGAGAAGTTATCGCAGTACGTTTGCTTTCCCTCAAAACAGGCAGCTTGTCATAACAATTTTTTCTTATCACAGCGCCTTTGCCTCATCGCGGGCCACAACCAAACCGGCGCCGTGAGTACATACTATCGTTACTCTGAATCCTGAACTTATTTTTATATTTATAGCTCTTGATTCATGTCACCCTTCGTATCCCACACGAGCACCTTCCACCAACGTACCTGCTGCACCGTCATCAATTCCTGGCACTTTGTCTCTCCCAATGGGATATCTACAGTTCTTGCCCTCTTCTACTGTAACAAGCGTCGCAGGGTTTGAACATGATGGGCTGCCGTCCTGCCAATAACACAGTAACCCGCTTCATCTTAGATCGAACGAACTGCCTCGCACAGTACGACGACCTCAATCCGCTTTCCCCGTCGTTGCGTAGCGATCCTCAAAATCGCCTTCTCCACATCGCTTGTTACCCTCCATATCACCTCCTCCATGCCATATCTCGTGGTAGGTTGGTCGTATCCAAGAGGACTGAAATCAGACTGCGTCTATGGAGAGCGCAATATCCGGATGTCCCCCTGTGGTTTTTCGCAATTCGTTGTCTCTCCCGCGGAATGGATTGGCGGGTCTTTGCCAATCCCCAGCACCTCGTCGGCCCACTGAGTACCCTCTCAGGTCCACGTCCCGCCTATCTGGACCAAAAACCTCTCTTGCTCACAAGGGGCAACGGAGAGTTTGAGCGGTACGAAAACAGCGTCAGGGATATGCTCCGACTCCCATTCAGCCGCCGTTTCTGTGGTATGGGCGGTCTTCTGTGGCGACTTGCAATCCAATTTGGACCAGACAACCTAATTTCGGCTGCCCTGTCTGGACCTTCGAGCGACGCTTCTATGCACTCGAACGTCGAGCGTATCGGCACCGATGTTGACGACATGGTAACGGACGCCCACATCAATACCCTATTAGGCCTAACGGACGACAACCATATCTTATGGCCTCCCATTGATGTATTTGACAAGTACACGCAGTGGCAAGGAGAATGGACGGCAAGCCTGGAGACATGGTTCATGAGGCACATTGCCGCGATGAAAAAATAGGGATTCGCGCGCATTTGCCACCCGTAGTCAATGGATATCGAGACTTGGCCAGCATACGGCAACTTCGTTCAAAGACGCCAAGGTTGTGACTGAGGGGCAAGCGGAGTTGTTGTGCTACGACATTGATCGGTTGGATCCGAGATCTTTCGCGGCTTTAGATTAGCTTGGGTCATCGTCATTTTATTTGGTTTACAGAAATCGCTCGTTATACCCATACCGCACATCTAGCAACGGAATGTACTTTTACTTACTCATACTTCTTGTACAATTATTGGGTTCAGGAATTCAAACTTCAAGAACAGAACGGTATTTGCACGATACATTGGATCAAAGGACTATCGCTTCATGGTATGCAATTTTGTCTTGAGACTTTTTTCCAAATCTACGTCTTATAAGTCCACGAAGTCGAACCTCGAAATCTATGTCTCAGAAGTCGCTAAAGTGGAACTTCCAAATCTATGTCTTACAAGTCGCTGAAGTAGTCACAACCGAATTACCATTACTAGTATCCGATATTTATTCATGTACAATAATGATCGCTACACGGTCTTTCTCCAGTTAATTCCTGTATACAGGCGAAGATCAGGGAGAACACATCGGTGTCCCAGTTTGAAAGTTTGTTTTGGAGGACTGAGACAAGTTGTTCGAAACCCATGCCGGTATCAACATGCTTGTTTGGGAGTGGCTCAAGCAAGCATGTTGATACAGGCATGGGTTTCGAACAACTTGTCTCAGTCCTCCAAAACAAACTTTCAAACTGGGACACCGATGTGTTCTCCCTGATCTTCGCCTGTATACAGGAATTAACTGGAGAAAGACCGTGTAGCGATCATTATTGTACATGAATAAATATCGGATACTAGTAATGGTAATTCGGTTGTGACTACTTCAGCGACTTGTAAGACATAGATTTGGAAGTTCCACTTCAGCGATAGATTTGGAAGTTCCACTTCAGCGACTTCTGAGACATAGATTTCGAGGTTCGACTTCGTGGACTTATAAGACATCGATTGGAAAAAGTCTCAAGACAAAACTGCATACCATGAAGCGATAATCCTTTGATCGAATGTATCGTGCAAATCCCATATCTTAAGGACGTTTGGGTCGTCACCATCCTGAGGCCCATGAACTCAAATGCTGAACGGTGCTGATACTGTTTCTGCGGATGTGACTGCCCGAATCAGTGGTGGACCGAAGTTGAAAACCGATAGTATGGTTCTCGACCACTTCCAACTTAATGCTTTAACGCATCAACATCGACGTTCGACCAGATCACTAGTCTGTAATTCAGACTAGTCATCCTTCCGGAAAGACAACCTGGCTGTAGACGCTTTCCCTCCTCACGGCGTGCACTTGAACCGATTCTCGACCCTCTGCTACTCACTCTCCCTCTCTCAACACTCCTGTGCATATCCCCCCGCAGGACATGCGGTCCATAATTCGATCACAAATTTCTGCGCGGGTTCTCCTCGCCATAGAACCGCAACGCTAGTTGAACGGCTGGTACTGTGACGCACATCTCGGGACTGTCTGCAACTACTGTGCCGTAATATCTCAAATATGTCCATGCCCCTCGGACTTTGCTTGTTTAGACAGCAATCCTTTTACTGTCATGATAGAAGCACTCATATCCACCGAGTCGGTATGATGCAAATGTTGAACATGTGTGTATATGTTCATATACAGATGTTGAGAATCCTCAATTCGCGATCCATTCCATGTCCACAGCGCCTTGCCGTCCACCTCTCTTAAGGTTCTGGACATTAGATTCGCAGTATACATCGTTCCTCCGCTCACCAGTCGCAAATGCTTCGCCTCCACGACGACATCCTACTCGAACTCTTCGAGTACGCTACGAGCAAGCGCGAGATGAGCGGACTTCAGTGACTTCATCCCTCTCGCTACCGTCAATAAAAACCTTTTTTTCACGTCTCGATCCCGCCATTGTGGAGGAAGCTACCATCTGTAGAGCCCCTGCTACACCTCATACCCGAGCATGTCTGCAAAAACGGTTGATTGAGAACCAGTGGTTCATATGTAGGTCAACCTTTTGTATCCCGGCCTTTCGGTCAGCGCGCATATTCACGTGACACACAAACGGAGACACGCTTCCAATCCACTTTTTGGAAGGACCTATATAGCATCCCGATGGGCACATGTCAACCTCGCGTGCTTCTCCATGTGTATAGGCTTAGTTAGTGGGTTAGTGTTTTTAGTGAAAAACGTGTCAGCACATGGAACGAGACACGCAGACATGTGAAACAACCCAATGTCATCCACAGTTTCAGCTACAGTGGGAAATTGGAGATTGTCGAGCATCTCAAGACACTCGATATGTTGTTCCGTTCTGCTAACAACTTGCAGTGTCCGAGATTTGGGTCTTACAAAGGCCACAACTTGGGATAGCTGGACGAGCAAAGGACCTAGGGAGTTTCATGGCGTGTTCCATAAAGAAAACAGCTCTTGGTGCACAAACTGCGACGCAAACGGTGCAAGGAGACATCAAAGTCGAAGTCGAAAACCCGATGTGGCACCACTCAAATTTCGGACTTTAATTCCGGTGTCGAGGCCTATTTTCTTCACAAAAAAATGTATTGGAAGTCCCAGGCTGAGCACCTGAGGATACACGTGACTCTCACACTGAAGACTTGTATTAAAAGAATCCGTTTGAACAGACAATGCATTAAAAAAACCATTGCTCCGCTTCATCCATAGCACGCAGACTGGAACAGATATTCAGGGATGTCACACCCACTTGCAGGAAGAACGCGACGACGAAGAGAAAGGAGGTTTAAACAACACACCTATTCCCTATCACCTTTAACTATCCTCCAGGAATGATGCACGGACATCACATAACTGGTAAAAGTACATGGCTGTTCACAGTATATTGTCTACCATAGTGCATCGCACCAACAGACAATAAACATCGCTAAAAAACCCTTATTAACAGCACATGACCCCTGTTCGTCCTTGTAGTGCCATACAAACTTGTTAGTAGTATAAACAAATGCAGAAACAGAACATACACCTTTCATTAGCAAGCCGTTCATCCTGGATCTCTTGTCCTCCTCTTGCCTCTGACACTAGAGCTTATCACGTTCGCTGTGCGCGTGCGTTCGCGCCACGTCAGCATTCGCTGACGTGTCCTGCGGCTACTATGCGCTCGGCTCCATGAGTTGCTGATTGGGCATGGTCGGGTGAAGAGAAGGTGCTGGAGGGCTGGGATGACGCAGGTGACAGATAGACTTTTGGCAGCTGACAAGTAGTAGCTGCATGAGGGTCAAGTACTAGCAAAAAGTTAATTGTTTAGAGTAGTACCTACTGTGTAGTAACGCGAGACTTAGCAAATTTGAAAGTAAGGTACTGAGCGTGTGAAATTGCTCTGGTACCATGGGTACTGTGGTTGTCTGTGGCACTGTCTGGCTGTGACTTCAGGTGTGCAAACTGTGGACCTCTG